>NC_092341.1:371767500-371942500 GCF_046630445.1 Rutidosis leptorrhynchoides | reverse complement strand
TCATGTATTTAACCATCTGTGTAAGATATAGTACTGTGGGTAAGATATAAGATTGATTATGATGTAATAAAAAGTCAACTCAAATTAATCTATAACTAATATTAAATCTCTATCATGATGATGTCATCATTTCACAATTTAAGCCTTCATTTTGCTTAAGCTTGCCACATGTAATTTTTTTAAAAATCTAGATGATGTCATTATTAATAAATATTAATACAATTATAATTGTCATTATTTGCTAATTATTAATTCAATTAATTAAACGTTCAAGTAAACCCGGTGTATTAATATTATATTTGGTAAACCACGTTCAATTAATTGCATGAGATATTAAAACATTATTTTCAAATTTTCAATATTTAGACATTCTAATCTTTTACTAATAATATTAAAAGAATATGATTAATATTATATTTAGTAGGCATCCTCTTAATAATACGATCATGAATGGTATATGATCCTTAAATTTCTCTTTAAAATATTTTGACTTATATGTATATATAGGTTACTATTAGTATATTGCATTTTTAAATATATATTTTGGCTTATTTAATTTATATTAAGTTGCATGTTTGTGTTGTCTAGAATTATCATTATTTTGTGTTTGACTTATTTTATATGTTAACTTATTTTATACTTCGTATTACAACTAATGTTGTTTACAAGAAAGTTCTACAAAACTTATCATATGAAATTTGTTACATGTATATTTCTACATTCTTAATTTATTTTGCAATAATAAGTGTTCATTTACTTAATATTAAAGTTCGTTATTATATCATACTCATTATTTCGCGTACAATAATAACTTTAACATAGAACTATAGACTTAAGCTATATTTGTTTTATGTCAAGTTTTGTTTCTATGATCGTCAAACATGGGATAATCACGCAACGAAATTGAAAGATTTCTTCAAGCTCTCTCGGTTCTCGGTTGATTTGCAAGCATCTACCTACGCAAGTTGTTGACTCAACTATCTTTTTTAGACTGGTTTAGATGTTTCAGTTATCTATTAATTTACATTTGAAAGTGGTGACTACTTCTATTTACTCTACATACTCACGTTTGTTTACTAAACATAATTATAGTTTCTTCCACTTTAATATATTTTCTTAGTTTATTCTATTTTATCACTTGCATTTTCATTCAACGACTAATACTATTTGTGTATCTGATTGTCAAGGTACTATTAACTCAACGAATTTAGCATTGACATTCATTTAATATCTGTAACATATTATTCAACTGTTTTTTTTAAGAAAAACCCGTGATTTCACGGGTCTTTTCACTAGTATATAAATATAAGCTTAATTTATTTGTAGTATTAAACAGTTATGTTATATTTACTTGAATAAACTCTATTCGATTATTGTCTTTTGTGGGAAATGAAAGAAGATTAAACTGTTATCTTGTCATTATCATTTATTGGAAACAAAGACACATTGTACATGGCAACGAAAATCGTATGAAGGATGCAAGACACAAACAAATGAGCTGATATTACTGATATGTAATAATTAATTATTGAAGATTTAGTGCGAGGATACTGGAATGTGTTGCTTAGAAAGAAGCTGATCAATCATCACTTGCCAGTAATATTTAGAAAAATAAAGGAGAACAAGTGGCTGTAGTGAGATGATAAAATAATGAAAACACGTTTTGTCTTTGACAATATGTGGAAGGCATATGGCGAAAGGATAAGAAAACGAGCAAAAAAAATAAAAAATAAAAAATACTATTATTGATTTGATACCTAGTGATATTTATGTTTCTGATAACATAAGAAAGGGGCCATATAAAGAAAACGTTTAACATAGTACGTTAGTAGTCCTCAGTTTTCACGGTATAAGCCATATTAGTACTCCCTGGTCCACTAGATTAACATATGTTTCAATCACGGTGTTGCTTCCAAGCCGTATTGATCGGCCTGTTACACCTGTCCTTCTCCAGTTCTTCTCTATCTTTAGCCTTGAAAACCCTAAATGGTGCTTCATTGAAAGTAATTTTCTCAAGAACCATCATTTGATCTGCATTGGAGACGTTACCAAATCGTGCAAAAGCAAATTTCTTCCCATCCCTCAATATTTTACTAGCCATGTAGATGTCTCGAATGTCCCCATGTTTTTTGAAGGTTTTCCACAAATCCGAAACCGTCCAACTTTCCGGAAAGTTGAAGAACATGTACGAAGTCAACTGGATCCAAAATAGTCTTGTTAATCGATCTTGTAGTCTTCTATTGTACCGAACTCGCATACCCACTGTGCCACCGTTGTTTGAGTTGAACTATCTCCTCACTCCCTCTCTCCTTACCCTCTCTCTCACACACATTTTTAGTTATTCGTTTTAATACTCTTCTTAAACGAATAATTTATATGAATTCATTTGTTTAATAAATTTTAAACGAACAAAATATGATAATACAATATGAATTCACTACAATTAACAATAAAATCTCATAAATTATTTTAAAAAATGAATGAGCTTCCTACCTCAATACCCTTAGAAGTATAACCAAAGGCTTAGACGAATGAAATAACCACAATTAATAGATGGATGAATATGAGATTATATACCGATAATCACTTACTTTGTGATTAGCTGTAATCCATATCTGTAATATCTATTAAATTTCTAAAATGATGATGTCATAAATAAACATTTTTTAAGCATAAAAATAAATTAAAAGAAAAAAGAAAAATTTTAAAATATCCTTGATAATGTCATTAATTTATATTAATTTAATTAAAAAATAATACGAAATCTTTTATAAAAGAAAATATTAATATCTTCTAAATTGTACAATCTTCTACGGAACACCCAATTAACACATTTACAAATGTTAAAGCATATTTTATAACCTTTATATAATAATTGTATTTTAATTTTTTTAAAAAAATTCAAAAGTCATTTATTATTACTAATAATTATTATTAAAAATATAAATACTCAACTTTGAACAAATTTTATTATTATTATTATTATTATTATTATTATTATTATTATTATTATTATTATTATTATTATTATTATTATTATTATTATTATTATTATTATTATTATTATTTATTTTTATTATAATAACTATAATTATTATATTATTAATATTTAAATATGGATTCTATTTACGAAATTAATTACGTTACATATGTATGCGAAAATACATGTCTCTATATAGTTGTAAAAACAACGACACGTTTCTTAGTCGAACGGGTTATTAAAATAAATGACTTTATCATTTACATTCACTTAATACCTAAAATATAGTTATTAAATTATTTCGTTTAAACAAACCCGTGATTTAACGGGTCATTTCACTAGTTTTTCTATTCAAAGTTGTACATAGTTACACATCAACCAAATTTGATGTGATCAAAAGATATTTCAAAATTTAAAAACATAACGATTTTTAAAAAATTATTGATAACAAACCCATAATTATAGCTCTTCCATATATCGTAACGTTTATCAAATCACAAAGAGTTATAGTTTAGAATTTCCATTAAAAGCATAAATCATTATGTTATATAAATCATTATTATGTTATATGTTATACTATGTATTTAATAACGAAATCATATTCAAAGCTTTTTTTTAACGACGAATTTGTATCAGCGGATCATTTATTTCAATAACCCTCATCATTTGCACTCACCATATTCAAAGCTTTATAAATAAAAACTCCAAGATTCAAAACTAAAAAAATAAGAAATTAAAAGATATGATTAATGCTTTAACATAATTACATATTATTAGGTGTTGAAGAATTTGAAGATGAATTTATTCATTTATATAGCCACCTTATTAAATGTTTTTAGATTGATTGAATAAATAAGTAATTAGTAGAGTTTTAATGATGTATTATTAGTTATAATGACATGTAATATCTCATTTTTTTGACTTTTTTTCTGATTTTTGAAGTATAACTTTATTATTTGAATTGATTAAATTACACAATAATAACATCACCTAAAGTACTAGGGTGATGAATTCTCTCATTTGCATTATCTCACACGTGTACATAAATAGATGCACTCACATTATATAATACGGGTTATTGTGATCCGGTGGATCTTAACCAACTCCGAGAATCAATGGGTCAAAAATAAGACCGATATTTGCTCCACCAATATGTACGTGTGTGGAAGAATTAACTAAAACAACCCATGATCTATTTTACATGTATGCACGTGGGATTATGGGTCTAAGTGGCCTTTGTTTTCATTATTATATATAGATGTAAACAAAGAGAGCAGAGGGCAGCCTTTTATATGTAATCACACTTTTACATTTAAAAGAGAAAGAAAAACAATCTGTTTCCCCACTTTATTGTCTCCTCACCATTAACATTTGCTTATTACATTCTTCACCAATAAACAAAACAACATCATATATAATCAATCCTTATAACAACGTCGTGTGAATTTGTTATAACGGATCAAGTGGTATCAAGAGCCGTGTTCCTACCTCGTGTATGGTGCACACTAAATCCGCATATCAAAAAACCGGTGAACCATTGTTGAACTTACAACAACATCGAAGAGTTACCAACAAAGAAACAACAACTTCAAAAATGGCAGGAGATGGGGATCAAACCACACCTACACTAGGTGAACTAGCCGCAAAGGTAGACCGACTAAGTTCCCAACTTGAGACTGTGCTGACATGGATTCAGACTCAAACGAAACCCAAGGCTCGAGAAACACCAACGAAACCTGGGATGGAAGAAGGATCATATGAGTCCGAGACAGAAAATGAAACCGACGTTGAGACGGGTTCATCAGGAAAGCGAGAAATGAACAGGCCATTTAAGGTGGAAGCAAAGATTGATATTCCATCCTATGATGGAGCTATCAACGCGGAAACACTCGACTCATGGATCGATCAATTGGAAACCTATTTTACCCTATATGGTTTCAAGAGCGTCGAGAAGGTCTCATTTGCAAGGTTAAAGTTAACGAGTCACGCCTTGGCATGGTGGAACTCATATTTGAAGACGGTACCTGAGGGAGACATTCGTTGGACAGAATTCACTCGGTTACTACGACAAGAGTTCTATCCAATGGGCTACTCTCAAGACCGTTGGACGAGATGGCACAACCTTCAACAACAAAATGGGCAACTCGTACAAGAATATACTACCGAATTCAGGAGGCTTGCGGTGTCGTTGGGAATCGCTATTGATAACGAAGAGACGCTCACTAAGTACGTGGCGGGTTTAACTCGGCAAATTCGGGGTGAGCTACGGTTACATACGATCTCGAGCATATCAAATGCAAGTGTTATAGCAAGGGCAATTGAACAAAAAAATAAAATTGATGGTGACGGTTGTCTTGATGGCAGAGTAAAAAAAGATGGTGCAAGACAATCAAGTAAAGATTCAAACCAATTGAAGTCCACTTCGTCTACTGCTAATAAATTTTGTGAACATTGCAAAATTCCAGGTCATGTTGAAGCAAAGTGTTGGAAGGCACATCCAGATTTATTTCCAAAGAAATGGATCAAGGACAAAGAAAAGCACACCACCGCAACAACAACGATCAACGATGCAGTAGAACTTGGGACTGTTGACGGGGTGGACACAAGTTTAACCCTCATGACTAACTCCAAAGATAAGTTGTTAACCAACGAAAAAGAAGAGCTATTTAACATAAAAATTCAAGTTAAAAACAAGGTGGTCGATGCAATTATTGATACGGGAAGTGAGAAGAATTTAATATCTTCTAGTCTCGTGCAAAGCCTGGGTTTGTCAACAACAGCACATCCACGTCCATATGCGTTGGGGTGGTTACAAAAAGGGGTCGACACTCAGGTAACTCATCAGTGTAAAGTTCGTTTTGCCATAACCAAGCAATACATTGATGAAGTTGTTTGTGATATCGTTCCACTTGATATATGTCAAGTAATTTTGGGCAGTCCCTATTTATGGGATAGGAATGCGGTGTACTATAGGCGTAAGCAGAATTATCAGTTTGAGAAGGATGCCAAGAAGTACCTTGTAACAAAAAGCAAGACTACAATTTCCACTAGATTGGTTACATCTTGCTATACAAGACGTCCGAGTGCGGTGACAAGGTACTATTAGGTTCTACGGGAGTCGAACCTTGCCGGAGAAGGGGAGGCGTGATCCGGTGGATCTTAACCAACTCCGAGAATCAATGGGTCAAAAATAAGACCGATATTTGCTCCACCAATATGTACGTGTGTGGAAGAATTAACTAAAACAACCCATGATCTATTTTACATGTATGCACGTGGGATTATGGGTCTAAGTGGCCTTTGTTTTCATTATTATATATAGATGTAAACAAAGAGAGCAGAGGGCAGCCTTTTATATGTAATCACACTTTTACATTTAAAAGAGAAAGAAAAACAATCTGTTTCCCCACTTTATTGTCTCCTCACCATTAACATTTGCTTATTACTGTAGTGACCCGGAAATTTCTGATCAAATTTAAACTTTAATCTTTATATGTATCCGACACGATAAGCAAAATCTGTAATGTTGAGTCTCGAAAAGTTTGAAACTATATTCATGTAATAAATTACCCTTTGACCATGTCTGATGATTCACGAACGATTATATGTAAATAGATATGTATGAATATATACATATGTGTAATTGATAAATTGGAAAATATTATCAAGACATTTAACGGTTTAGTTAATATGAATATAAGTTATGAGATCTATTTACGACTAGAAGACATTAATGGAATAATGAATGGATATTACTTTACATGAGGGTATTATTTTTGATATAAGTTTAATATAATTTTGACAAGATTGAAAGATAATATCATAAGATTGAATTATTAGATACATTAAATTTTGAGTTTGAGTCTCTATTATGAGGTCCACTTTGAATTAGGAAACCCTTACTTTTTAACGGTATTCGGTAATTTAGAAAAGTGAATTACATATAAGAACAAAAGTGTTATCATTGAGGAATTAGACAAAAGTTAGTGGAGAATTGAATTTCATAATACATTGGTTGATCTATTTTCAAACGTGTGAAAACGTTTTTCGATATAATAGAACTGGTTATTAAAATATATTTATTTAAATAACGTAAGTTGGTATTTCGATTATTAGTCATATATATTGAAAACCTGCGACTTGTATTTAGAATATATGTTTTCTAGATTCTTTAAGCACACGATAGTAACACTCTCTTAGTGATGCGGTTGATATTTAAAAACGTTAGTACATGAAGAAATTGGATCTATTCAAAGCCTTAAAGAATAAACAAAACGTGTTATAATATTTTCTGAACGATTATAAAACAAACTTTGAAATATAATTGGTTTTGAAAAGCTAACTAGTATGTTATTAGATAAATTTTAAATATATATCTATATTTTAAATTAGTCATAAAACGTTTTGATTTTAAACTAATAATAATAAATAGGCTTTGATAAATAACAAGATTATGAATTATAAAAGGAAATGACCAAAACACTCAAAAGATTAAGTTACACTTTGAGTGGGTTAGTTTTTAATTAATTTAAGTCTAGTTATTAATAAAGGTACATGTCACAAAATGTTTAATTTAAAATAAAATATTTTGATAAACAACGAGTCCCTGATTTATAGAAGGAAATGACCACAACGCTCAATTTTATAAGTTACATTTTTCATAAAGTAAATTATTAATGAATAAATCAAACTATTACTAAAGGTACACGTAGCGTAACGTAAAAGGCTAGTTTTCTAAACGTACGAAGGTAAGCTTGAGAAACCGAAAGTGGTACATGAGTCGTGAGACCACGTCCGTGTCATTTTTGTAAAAATTATATTTTTACCATGTACGTAAATAAAATATAATATTTAATTAATCATATAAATTAAAATATTATAAAATCTTTATATAGATATAAGTTTGGATACGTTCATGTAAGTGGAATAAATCCGCAAATTGCGGTTCCCTTTTCAATTATCAATCCGAAATTTCTGAGTAAGGGGTCCCATAAATGTCTTATAAGTATCGAACGCATTTTGGATTCAATTCACATTCATTGATCTATCTCTCTCAAATTAAATGTACTCCGTAATATTTATTAAAAATTATTATAAATCTTTTATTTTTATTATCAGTAGTATTAGTATTATACATAAAATATTACGACGAGGTCATGATCGACTTATTTTTAAAGCTAGTTTTTAAGAGGGATAGAGCTAAGGAAATTATGGGTTATAGCTATGGAGGTGATGGGTAATGTTCGAGGGTATGTTCATGAGGTCAATTTAGTGTTTGTCATCTCCGTTGCGTTTGCGTATCTTTCCTGCAATATTGAATCTCAATATTGATACGTTCGTGAATCCGAGGCCAACCTTACACTTGTTCAATGACGTTATATGTATTTTTACTACGAAATACAGTATGGTGAGTTTCATTTGATCCCTTTTACTCTTTACATTTTTGGGCTGAGAATACATGCAAATGTTTTATTAACTGTTTTTCAATATTTATATGCGTGAGTTTCATTTGTTCCTTTTTTTAAATGCTTTCGCAATATATATTTTTGGGACTGAGAATACATGCGCTTTTATAAATGTTTGACGAAATAGACACAAGTAATTGAAACTACATTCTATGGTTGAATTATCGAAATCGAATATGCCCCTTTTTATTAAAGTCTGGTAATCTAAGAATTAGGGAACAGACACCCTAATTGACGTGAATCCTAAAGATAGATCTATTGGGCCTAACAAACCCCATCCAAAGTACCGGATGCTTTAGTACTTCGAAATTTATATCATGTCCGAAGGAGGATCCCGGAATGATAGGGGATATTATTATATGTATCTAGTTAATGTCGGTTACCAGGTGTTCACCATATGAATGATTATTTTTGTCTCTATGCATGGGACGTATATTTATGAGAACTGGAAATGAAATTCTTGGGGTCTATTAAAATGATGAAAATAAATGATTATGATAAACTAATGAACTCACCAACCTTTTGGTTGACACTTTAAAGCATGTTTATTCTCAGGTGTTAAAGAAATCTTCCGCTGTGCATTTGCTCATTTTAAAGATATTACTTGGAGTCTTTCATAGCATATTTCGAAGAACATTGCATTCGAGTCATTGAGTTCATCAAAGATTATTATTAAATCAATTTATAGTTGGATAGTGGATATTATGAAATGATATGCATGCCTGTCAATTTTCGATGTAAAGAAAGATTGTCTTTTAAAAACGAATGCAATGTTTGTAAAATGTATCATATAGAGGTCAAATACCTCGCAATGTAATCAACTATTGTGAATCGTTTATAATGTATATGAACGGGTCCTTTCAGTTGGTATCAGAGCGGTGGTCTTAGCGAACCAGGTCTTGCATTAGTGTGTCTGACTGATAGTTGTTAAGATGCATTAATGAGTCTGGACTTCGACCGTGTCTGCATGTCAAAAGTTTTGCTTATCATTTTTAGTCGGAAATCATCTACTTATCATCCGTAGAAAATTACCTGCTTATTATTCTTAAGTCTAGACGCGTTTTCCTGCATTTATTGCATAATAGTGTATAGACGAACTCTTATCTTAGCGTATCTGTTACTGTGAACTTTGACTAACATCTTTCAAAGATTCTCCGTAATTTATGGGATTTTGGTATTATATATACATATGCAAATTATGTAATTGAAGAATACCAAATCTAAATTCTACAATCTATTTCATACCAAAATTCTTTCTCTGATCATACGAGATGGATCCCTCAACTAGTTCGAACTCCTCAGATTCCGACAGTTATGCCGATATGGAATTCCAATCAAGCTCCGAAAGCAGCGTAACCGGAATGGATCAACCAATCAGTCATCATCTATTCTGGATGAAATGGGGATGGGTTCGTAGCCTCCTCAATTATTGGAGACAAGAAGAAGGTGATCCTTTCCATCCACCAAATTGCCCTATTGGCAATGAACCTGAAGCACTTACCGGCGAACCTATTCGTGAAACCATTTTCTCTCTCATTTCAAGAGTATCTCGTCACGATTATATATTACATCAAATTCTAAATTTTATTTACCCGCTTGTCCCAACCGACAATCATCCCGGTATACTAGCAGAAGTTAACGAACTTCGTGCTCGCGTGACGGCTTTAGAGCTTATGGTGCAAGGATTACAAACACCACCAGCAGCACCAGCGGCATAATCAGTACCACCAGTAACATCAACATCGCAAACCTCGATATCCTAAAATATCAGCAGCATCACCGGCATCAACGGTATCATCATCATTAATACCAACAGTACCATTACCACCATCAACAATCACATCCGCATCACACGCCTCACCATCATAAACTGTATCTCGGATATCAACATCACACGCACCATAGATACCAAGGAGTACCAACAACAACAAACGATGAAGTATTGATTCATAACTTCATCGGAAGAACATTCTACGGCGATTATGTAATCTCTAAAGTCTTAGAGATTATCTATTTCCACCCTAACCCTAAATCAGATGAGTGAACCAAAATGATTCAAGGAAGAATAAAAACCCTAACAAGGATGGTGCGCGATTTACAAACTAGACTTGTTATACAAGCATCGCTAGCAGTTACCGGAAGTATCATCAGCAGCAACAGTACCGTTAGCATCACCAGTACAGTCAGTAACATCAGCATCATCAGAATCAACAACACTTATGACATCACAAATTCCGTCAGTTCAAGAATCACTGTGGAAATCATTACGAATCAACAACGAGTATGATGTATCAACGAGTTATATAGTATTAACTCATTCCTTCTGAAGAACTATTATATATTTTATATATATGAATTCTGGAATTATAATAAATCTTTTTGTACTGAGCTATTAAGTATGAATTGAAAAAGGGTAGACACTACTCGGTTAAATTCATATTATTAATATGCTATAATGTACATCCTTCGTAAACAACTTAGCCATCGTTAACTACAATCTCTGTTTCAATTCAATGAACTCCGTTTCATAATAAATCAAGTGTATCATTCAATAACATGTTTGATTTTACACTTTCATTCTTGAAATATTCGAAACTTACTAGAAAACAACATTCGTATCTTGCGAAGTTAGCAAAAGCTTTATGAGCACCAGCATGATTCACTAAGGAAATATATAAGAATAAATAATGAGGTATTAATCCATAACTTCATTAATGTTCTGTGAAGAATATGTGATTCTTAATAGTTTTGGGAGATTACTTATTCTAGTTCAAACCGAAAATCAAATGAGTCTAATATTATATTGACTCATTAAATCCATGATTACATCTGAAGAAAATATAGATGTACATATATTTTCATAAAGATTGTGATTAAAAATTCTTTTGTACAAAATATTAATTGTAAAATATTTTAACGGGTAGGTGATACCCGCGAGATATTCACAATTAATGTATTATATTCTTCAATTCTGATTTAACAATCATCAACAATACTCCTTACTTTCACAATAATATACATTCTTCTATAGAAATCAAAACAATCATATTCATTCAAATCTAATTACATATTCTGATTTTGGAATTTCAGAATTCAACTCGAGATAAAATCGAAATAATCGCTCTTACATTCCTACGTATTTCAAAGCTGTACTTTGACTTCAAAACTGTGATAGGAAATCACTCTTATTCGTAACATTTAGAAGGATTTGAGAATCAATCGAAATTCATGACGATTTCATCCTTTGGATATTGACAATGACAATCTACACTTAAAACCTTTGAATTTTTTTTTTGAAAGACACTTCAAATAATGAACAATCGGGATGATGATCCAACCACACATTAACCGAAGTCTTGTACCTGAAAAACTCTCGATCCCAAAGTCATAGTTTAACACGTAACCGCGTCAAATTCTTTATCATTTATTAGCAAAAACAACCTTGCGATTCCTTTTCAAAGTAGCAAATTTTGTCACAGCCCCAGCAAGGCAATTTCGACTTTTTCATATGAAGTAACCTCATTATAACCATGATATATACGATTACCCTTTTATTACCAGGGAATCTTATATATCTCACCACATTAACAGTAAACTTAGCAACAACTTCATTAACCTTCGACTTAAACCTCTCTGAAAAGTCACTATACTTATTCATTGAAACCCCACCTGTTACTCATCCGCATCTTGCAACAAGAATTGCCATACCAATTACTGAAAATCAGCAATCAGTATTTTGAAATCTCACAGCATTTCTACTTCAATAATCATGTATATAACATATATCTCCAAGACTTACACACTTCAAATGTGAAGTTTCTGAAAAACATCCCAAACTGCAAACTAGTTCTCCGAAATTTGGAAATGCTGGATGAAGCAGCAGAAATTATAGACAATCTAAACAGTCAGAAATTTGATAATAAAGAATAACGTGTTGGAAAAGCTCAGAAAAAGAGAAGGTTTGAAACTGGAAAACGTATTGAGCAAAGTATGAAAGAGGCTGCGGACAAATCACAAGAACTGAACCTGCCTTCAAAGGATGCAAATGATTCAGTGCCTGCTGAAATCGTTAGCGAACACCATACTTCTTATTCTAAATCTTCACAGGCAAATATTCTTTATCATCATCATATCTTGAATATTCTAAGATATCATCGTATCTTTCATTATAAATATCCTTGATATTTCTGAAGATATTTTCATAAGTATTCTCATCTGAAATCATTTATCTCTCCGCAATATCTGCATTGCAACATAAAAGAAACTATGTTAAGTTTCTAAACCCTCGAGTTTAAAATATGAATGTTTTTGAAGTAGTGTTGGGAACTGATGCATGAGTTAGTATAATATAATGACACTTGATCAACGTCATTATATTACAATAGTTCATGTTGAGTTTCTAATGGAATGTGACGATTCACAGTACCATCATCATGTGCCATTTACACGACTCTTACATTCGATCTAATCCTTAAACATATCAAGAAAATATATTTCTTGATGATTCGGTCTTTTCCAGAATAATCTGGTAATTTGACAAGTCAAAATCGCACCATTACGATTTCCTTCTTAGAACATAAACTATGTTCATTCCAAAATTCATATCTACAAATTCTGGACCATTACTCGCTTGACTCGAGGATGGGAAGAGGAAACGAAAGAATGAGACTTCGAAATAGAAATAGGAGCATAAACCGCAGCAAATACGAGAGAATATTAACTATGAGTGATAATGATTATAGAAGACAGAAGCAGGGACATCGAAGTATAAGGGAAGATATAAAACCCAACAACCACCCAGGAACTACAAACCGTGTATATCAATGCGTATAGCGATATAAAGACACGGGAGAATGAAAAACACTATAACCCCAAGGTAATGGTAGAAGTAAGTAACCTCCTCCGGTGGTAGATGAAAAAGAAGTATGACAGATATAAAAGTTAGTAGTATATCAAGAATCAAAATGGGATGAAGCATATTGATGAGTATTTTAAAAGATGAATCAAGGAAGAAGGAATAGAAAGTGTGAGTTGTGGAAGATAAGGAAACGAAGGGGATGGATTTATAGCAAAATATCAGGCAGAGCAATCGAAACAGATTATCGCATTTAATCAAAGAAAATCCCAATTTCCTAAATCACCGAAGAACCAAATCTTATTACGTAAGATTTTCTTTAAATCCCGAGAATTCCGGAAAACAATCATAACTACGTCATCAGTTAAAACAATAGTTACTCATTTCGCTCTTTCACGATGGCTTCATTTATACGCTTCGAGAAATCGAGTTATTTTATCCGTATTTCTTAATCATGATAAAACTCTATGTATCAGCTCATATTCGTCATAATAACATCCTTACTGTTAGCCATGACGACCTCTATCAAATTTCGGGACGAAATTTCTTTTAACGGGTAGGTACTGTAGTGACCCGGAAATTTCTGATCAAATTTAAACTTTAATCTTTATATGTATCCGACACGATAAGCAAAATCTGTAATGTTGAGTCTCGAAAAGTTTGAAACTATATTCATGTAATAAATTACCCTTTGACCATGTCTGATGATTCACGAACGATTATATGTAAATAGATATGTATGAATATATACATATGTGTAATTGATAAATTGGAAAATATTATCAAGACATTTAACGGTTTAGTTAATATGAATATAAGTTATGAGATCTATTTACGACTAGAAGACATTAATGGAATAATGAATGGATATTACTTTACATGAGGGTATTATTTTTGATATAAGTTTAATATAATTTTGACAAGATTGAAAGATAATATCATAAGATTGAATTATTAGATACATTAAATTTTGAGTTTGAGTCTCTATTATGAGGTCCACTTTGAATTAGGAAACCCTTACTTTTTAACGGTATTCGGTAATTTAGAAAAGTGAATTACATATAAGAACAAAAGTGTTATCATTGAGGAATTAGACAAAAGTTAGTGGAGAATTGAATTTCATAATACATTGGTTGATCTATTTTCAAACGTGTGAAAACGTTTTTCGATATAATAGAACTGGTTATTAAAATATATTTATTTAAATAACGTAAGTTGGTATTTCGATTATTAGTCATATATATTGAAAACCTGCGACTTGTATTTAGAATATATGTTTTCTAGATTCTTTAAGCACACGATAGTAACACTCTCTTAGTGATGCGGTTGATATTTAAAAACGTTAGTACATGAAGAAATTGGATCTATTCAAAGCCTTAAAGAATAAACAAAACGTGTTATAATATTTTCTGAACGATTATAAAACAAACTTTGAAATATAATTGGTTTTGAAAAGCTAACTAGTATGTTATTAGATAAATTTTAAATATATATCTATATTTTAAATTAGTCATAAAACGTTTTGATTTTAAACTAATAATAATAAATAGGCTTTGATAAATAACAAGATTATGAATTATAAAAGGAAATGACCAAAACACTCAAAAGATTAAGTTACACTTTGAGTGGGTTAGTTTTTAATTAATTTAAGTCTAGTTATTAATAAAGGTACATGTCACAAAATGTTTAATTTAAAATAAAATATTTTGATAAACAACGAGTCCCTGATTTATAGAAGGAAATGACCACAACGCTCAATTTTATAAGTTACATTTTTCATAAAGTAAATTATTAATGAATAAATCAAACTATTACTAAAGGTACACGTAGCGTAACGTAAAAGGCTAGTTTTCTAAACGTACGAAGGTAAGCTTGAGAAACCGAAAGTGGTACATGAGTCGTGAGACCACGTCCGTGTCATTTTTGTAAAAATTATATTTTTACCATGTACGTAAATAAAATATAATATTTAATTAATCATATAAATTAAAATATTATAAAATCTTTATATAGATATAAGTTTGGATACGTTCATGTAAGTGGAATAAATCCGCAAATTGCGGTTCCCTTTTCAATTATCAATCCGAAATTTCTGAGTAAGGGGTCCCATAAATGTCTTATAAGTATCGAACGCATTTTGGATTCAATTCACATTCATTGATCTATCTCTCTCAAATTAAATGTACTCCGTAATATTTATTAAAAATTATTATAAATCTTTTATTTTTATTATCAGTAGTATTAGTATTATACATAAAATATTACGACGAGGTCATGATCGACTTATTTTTAAAGCTAGTTTTTAAGAGGGATAGAGCTAAGGAAATTATGGGTTATAGCTATGGAGGTGATGGGTAATGTTCGAGGGTATGTTCATGAGGTCAATTTAGTGTTTGTCATCTCCGTTGCGTTTGCGTATCTTTCCTGCAATATTGAATCTCAATATTGATACGTTCGTGAATCCGAGGCCAACCTTACACTTGTTCAATGACGTTATATGTATTTTTACTACGAAATACAGTATGGTGAGTTTCATTTGATCCCTTTTACTCTTTACATTTTTGGGCTGAGAATACATGCAAATGTTTTATTAACTGTTTTTCAATATTTATATGCGTGAGTTTCATTTGTTCCTTTTTTTAAATGCTTTCGCAATATATATTTTTGGGACTGAGAATACATGCGCTTTTATAAATGTTTGACGAAATAGACACAAGTAATTGAAACTACATTCTATGGTTGAATTATCGAAATCGAATATGCCCCTTTTTATTAAAGTCTGGTAATCTAAGAATTAGGGAACAGACACCCTAATTGACGTGAATCCTAAAGATAGATCTATTGGGCCTAACAAACCCCATCCAAAGTACCGGATGCTTTAGTACTTCGAAATTTATATCATGTCCGAAGGAGGATCCCGGAATGATAGGGGATATTATTATATGTATCTAGTTAATGTCGGTTACCAGGTGTTCACCATATGAATGATTATTTTTGTCTCTATGCATGGGACGTATATTTATGAGAACTGGAAATGAAATTCTTGGGGTCTATTAAAATGATGAAAATAAATGATTATGATAAACTAATGAACTCACCAACCTTTTGGTTGACACTTTAAAGCATGTTTATTCTCAGGTGTTAAAGAAATCTTCCGCTGTGCATTTGCTCATTTTAAAGATATTACTTGGAGTCTTTCATAGCATATTTCGAAGAACATTGCATTCGAGTCATTGAGTTCATCAAAGATTATTATTAAATCAATTTATAGTTGGATAGTGGATATTATGAAATGATATGCATGCCTGTCAATTTTCGATGTAAAGAAAGATTGTCTTTTAAAAACGAATGCAATGTTTGTAAAATGTATCATATAGAGGTCAAATACCTCGCAATGTAATCAACTATTGTGAATCGTTTATAATGTATATGAACGGGTCCTTTCAATTACATTCTTCACCAATAAACAAAACAACATCATATATAATCAATCCTTATAACAACGTCGTGTGAATTTGTTATAACGGATCATATTGTTATCATATCTTTAACAAAAAGCGGGCAATGGAGTTCAATAACCTCTCATTTCTAACAATACTAGCAACCACTGTTTCTGTCATTGCACTACCTTTCCTACTTCAATTCATCAACAAAAAGAGAGTAGTTACCGATATAAAGCCGCCTGAAGTAAAAAGTGCATGGCCTGTAATCGGAAATTTGCATCTATTATGTGGCTCAAAGCTACCTCACAAAGTTTTAGGCGATCTGGCAGATAAATATGGTCCCATTTTTACAATCAAACTTGGCTTTCACAAAGTGTTGGTGGTAAGCAATGGAGAGATAGCAAAAAAGTGCTTTACTACAAATGATAGAGCCTTCGAAGAGTCGACCTAAAGCACAGGCATTTGAGCTCATGTTGTATAACTATGCCTTGTTTGGTTTTAGTCCTTACGGGGATTATTGGCGAAAAATCCGTAAGATAGTCACGCTTGAAGTTCTGTCTCAACGACGAGTACAAATGTTTGGACATATTCATGCATCAGAAGTTAGGGTGTCCATTAAAAGTTTATATGATGTTTGGGTAAAGAACAAAGAGTACTGTAAGGATTTACATACGGTGAAGGTGGATATGAAGCAATGGTTCGAAGATCTAATATTAAAAGTCGTTGTTAGGATTCTTTCTGGGAAAAGATTTTTGGCCAACGATGAAGAAAGGGCTCGATTTCATGTTGTCATCAGAAAATACTTTGAGTTATTAGGTGCGTTTGTGGTGTCAGATTATATCCCTTTTCTTAAGTATTTTGATTTGGACGGAACCAAAAAGTCCATGAAAAAAGTAGCAAAAGAAGTAGGTGGTGTAGTGACCCGAACTTTTCCATGTTTATATATATTAATTGAGATTGATATTTACATGATTAAATGTTTCCAACATGATAAGCAATCAAACTTGTTAAGACTTGATTAATTGAAATAGGTTTCATATAGACAATTGACCACCCAAGTTGACCGGTGATTCACGAACGTTAAAAATTGTAAAAAAACTATATGATGACATATATATGGTTATATATATAGTTAACATGATATTATGATAAGTAAACATATCATTAATTATATTAACAATGAACTACATATGTAAAAACAAGACTACTAACTTAATGATTTCGAAACGAGACATATATGTAACGTTTATCGTTGTAACGACATTTAATGTATATATATCATATTAAGAGATATTCGTACATCATAATATCATGATAATATAATAATTTAAAATCTCTTTTGATATTATAAACATTGGGTTAACAACATTTAACAAGATCGTTAACCTAAAGGTTCCAAAACAACACTTACATGTAACGACTAACGATGACTTAACGACTCAGTTAAAATGTATATACATGTAGTGTTTTAATATGTATTTATACACTTTTGAAAGACTTCAATACACTTATCAAAATACTTCTACTTAACAAAAATGCTTACAATTACATTCTCGTTCAGTTTCATCAACAATTCTACTCGTATGCACCCGTATTCGTACTCGTACAATACACAGCTTTTAGATGTATGTACTATTGGTATATACACTCCAATGATCAGCTCTTAGCAGCCCATGTGAGTCACCTAACACATGTGGGAACCATCATTTGGCAACTAGCATGAAATATCTCATAAGATTACAAAAATATGAGTAATCATTCATGACTTATTTACATGAAAACAAAATTACATATCCTTTATATCTAATCCATACACCAACGACCAAAAACACCTACAAACACTTTCATTCTTCAATTTTCTTCATCTAATTGAACTCTCTCAAGTTCTATCTTCAAGTTCTAAGTGTTCTTCATAAATTCCAAAAGTTCTAGTTTCATAAAATCAAGAATACTTTCAAGTTTGCTAGCTCACTTCCAATCTTGTAAGGTGATCATCCAACCTCAAGAAATCTTTGTTTCTTACAGTAGGTTATCATTCTAATACAAGGTAATAATCATATTCAAACTTTGGTTCAATTTCTATAACTATAACAATCTTATTTCAAGTGATGATCTTACTTGAACTTGTTTTCGTGTCATGATTTTGCTTCAAGAACTTTGAGCCATCCAAGGATCCATTGAAGCTAGATCCATTTTTCCCTTTTCCAGTAGGTTCATCCAAGGAACTTAAGGTAGTAATGATGTTCATAACATCATTCGATTCATACATATAAAGCTATCTTATTCGAAGGTTTAAACTTGTAATCACTAGAACATAGTTTAGTTAATTCTAAACTTGTTCGCAAACAAAAGTTAATCCTTCTAACTTGACTTTTAAAATCAACTAAACACATGTTCTATATCTATATGATATGCTAACTTAATGATTTAAAACCTGGAAACACGAAAAACACCGTAAAACCGGATTTACGCCGTCGTAGTAACACCGCGGGCTGTTTTGGGTTAGTTAATTAAAAACTATGATAAACTTTGATTTAAAAGTTGTTATTCTGAGAAAATGATTTTTATTATGAACATGAAACTATATCCAAAAATTATGGTTAAATTCAAAGTGGAAGTATGTTTTCTAAAATGGTCATCTAGACGTCGTTCTTTCGACTGAAATGACTACCTTTACAAAAACGACTTGTAACTTATTTTTCCGACTAGAAACCTATACTTTTTTTGTTTAGATTCATAAAATAGAGTTCAATATGAAACCATAGCAATTTGATTCACTCAAAACGGATTTAAAATGAAGAAGTTATGGGTAAAACAAGATTGGATAATTTTTCTCATTTTAGCTACGTGAAAATTGGTAACAAATCTATTCCAACCATAACTTAATCAACTTGTATTATATATTATGTAATCTTGAGATACCATAGACACGTATACAATGTTTCGACCTATCATGTCGACACATCTATATATATTTCGGAACAACCATAGACACTCTATATGTGAATGTTGGAGTTAGCTATACAGGGTTGAGGTTGATTCCAAAATATATATAGTTTGAGTTGTGATCAATACTGAGATACGTATACACTGGGTCGTGGATTGATTCAAGATAATATTTATCGATTTATTTCTGTACATCTAACTGTGGACAACTAGTTGTAGGTTACTAACGAGGACAGCTGACTTAATAAACTTAAAACATCAAAATATATTAAAAGTGTTGTAAATATATTTTGAACATACTTTGATATATATGTATATATTGTTATAGGTTTGTGAATCAACCAGTGGCCAAGTCTTACTTCCCGACGAAGTAAAAATCTGAGAAAGTGAGTTATAGTCCCACTTTTAAAATCTAATATTTTTGGGATGAGAATACATGCAGGTTTTATAAATGATTTACAAAATAGACACAAGTACGTGAAACTACATTCTATGGTTGAATTATCGAAATCGAATATGCCCCTTTTTATTAAGTCTGGTAATCTAAGAATTAGGGAACAGACACCCTAATTGACGCGAATCCTAAAGATAGATCTATTGGGCCTAACAAACCCCATCCAAAGTACCGGATGCTTTAGTACTTCGAAATTTATATCATATCCGAAGGGTGTCCCGGAATGATGGGGATATTCTTATATATGCATCTTGTTATTGTCGGTTACCAGGTGTTCACCATATGAATGATTTTTATCTCTATGTATGGGATGTGTATTCAAATATGAAATCTTGTGGTCTATTGTTACGATTTGATATATATAGGTTAAACCTATAACTCACCAACATTTTTGTTGACGTTTTAAGCATGTTTATTCTCAGGTGATTATTAAGAGCTTCCGCTGTCGCATACTTAAATAAGGACAAGATTTGGAGTCCATGCTTGTATGATATTGTGTAAAAACTGCATTCAAGAAACTTATTTTGTTGTAACATATTTGTATTGTAAACCATTATGTAATGGTCGTGTGTAAACAGGATATTTTAGATTATCATTATTTGATAATCTACGTAAAGCTTTTTAAACCTTTATTGATGAAATAAAGGTTATGGTTTGTTTAAAAATGAATGCAGTCTTTGAAAAACGTCTCATATAGAGGTCAAAACCTCGCAACGAAATCAATTAATATGGAACGTTTTTAATCAATAAGAACGGGACATTTCAGGTGGTATCCGAGCGTTGGTCTTAGAGAACCAGAAAATTTGCATTAGTGTGTCTTATCGAGTTTGTTAGGATGCATTAGTGAGTCTGGACTTCGACCGTGTTTTCTTTAAAAATGATTGCTTAACATTTTTGTTGGAAACTATATATTTTTAACATATGAATATTATGTGATATATTAATCTCTTAACGTGTTTGATATTATGTGATAGATGTCTACCTCTAGAACAAGTCCCATTGACTCACCTAATAATAATGAAGAGTCAAATGTAAATTGGAATGATTTGTGGACTGATTCACAAGTTCCCGAAGAGGAACCGGAAGAAGAGTCGGAACCGGAAGAAGAATCGGAACCGGAAGAAGAATCGGAACCGGATGAAGAAATAGAACCGGTGGGGGAAATAATAAAACGGTTAAGTAAAAGAAAATCCTCAACCAACCGACCAAAGTTAATTATGGTCAATGGTGTTTCCGCCAAGGAAGCAAAATATTGGGAGGATTACCAATTCTCCGATGAATCGAATTCCGACGAGAATTCCGATGATGTTATAGAAATTACCCCAACTGAATTTAAAAAGGCAAAAGAAAATAATAAGGAAAAGGGCATAAAAATAGAGAAATCTAATTCCAACCCCGATGAACTTTATATGTATCGTCAACCCCCGAAGTCCTTAAGTTGTAACAATGACCCGGGAACCTCTAAACCACCAGGTTTTTCTAAACCAATGTGGACAACGACGGCTCGTATTAGGGGAACATCATATATCCCTAGAAACTTGGCAAAACGAACCAAAACCGAAGAAGAAGAAACGAGCGAGTCGGAATAAGATAGTTGTATTCGTGTGGTGTAATATATGGAATATAGTGTTCTTATGCTTTATGATATATGTAAAAATTGCTTGTATTAATAAGTATTTTTTTTATGAATCTAACTCTTGTCTATTTTACAGTTTAAAAACACAAAATGGATAGACAACCCAATATTTTAAGAGACCTACCCGGAGACATGATTGATGAAATCTTGTCTAGAGTCGGCCAGAATTCTTCGGCACAACTATTTAAGGCGAGATCAGTTTGTAAGACATTCGAAGAACGTTCCAAGAATGTCTTGGTTTATAAGAGACTTTCGTTTGAAAGATGGGGGATATCACATTGGGAAACCCATAAGTTACGATGTGTTTACTTTGACGCATATATTGCGGGGAACCCAAATGCTATTTTACGCAACGGGTTAAGAAATTATTTTGACTCAATATATCCGAATATTGGACTTCGTGATTTAGAAAAAGCGGCTAACATGCAACATAAAGAAGCATGTTATGCTTACGGATTAGTAATGTTCGCTTCTCACCAAAGTGAGAACAAGAACATCGGGCTACAACTATTAAACAAAACGTTTCCACAAGTGACGGAGTCGGTAATTGGGGTAAGAAATGAGGTTTTTAGATTATTACGGGACTGTTGGACATTACGTAACCCTCGTCCCTTTGATGACGTTACAACACGCTGTCTTATCAACGGCCATAACGGTTATGTTGCACAAGACCAAGGATGGGAAGTAGTCCTAGTAAAACCAGAATGCATGACTTGTTTCTGGACGTATGAATTACGTGTCTTTATTGCCTTTGCTGAACGACTTGTGTACTAGCTAGAATTGTCTTCACAACTATCTTGTATCAAAGTTATTGTGTGCTATATTTCATGCTTTATGTAAAATAAGCGGTATTGTAAGTTTGTAAAATATTGTATAAAAGTTTGAACGCGAAATATTATTATAATCAGTTTTTCATATAGAATTGTAGTAGTTGAATTGTATATTAGCTACTAAGTATGAACTTAACGGGTAGGTACTACCCGAATTTAAACTTATAAAACGCTAATATGAAGAAAAAGCTTTTATAAATGAGTTCATATTATGCTACGAAATACTATTAACTACTCTTAATATTCTGTATGATTAACTTGTTCCATTTAACTATTTTGAAGGAAATGGCACCGACTACTCGACACACTGTGAATATGAATGAAGAGGAATTCCGTACTTTTCTAGCTTCAAACATAGCCGCAGTACAGGCTGCGCTACATACCAACAATAACCTTGGATCTAGCAGTACAGGAAATCGTGTAGGATGCACCTACAAAGAATTCACTGCCTGCAAACCTTTGGAATTTGATGGAACCGAAGGACCGATCGGATTGAAACGGTGGACCGAGAAGGTTGAATCGGTGTTTGCCATAAGTAAGTGTACTGAAGAGGACAAAGTGAAGTACGCTACGCATACCTTCACAGGTTCTGCGTTAACATGGTGGAATACCTATCTAGAGCAAGTGGGACAAGATGATGCGTACGCACTACCGTGGTCAGCATTCAAGCACTTGATGAACGAGAAGTACCGTCCCAGAACCGAGGTCAATAAGCTCAAGACAGAACTTAGAGGGTTACGAACCCAAGGATTTGATATTACCACGTACGAAAGACGATTCACAGAATTGTGCCTATTGTGTCCGGGAGCATTCGAAGATGAGGAAGAGAAGATCGACGCGTTTGTGAAAGGATTACCGGAAAGAATCCAAGAAGATATAAGTTCACACGAGCCCGCCTCCATACAACAGGCATGTAGAATGGCTCACAAACTAGTGAACCAGATTGAAGAAAGAATTAAAGAACAGACTGCTGAAGAGGCCAATGTGAAGCAAGTCAAAAGAAAGTGGGAGGAAAACGGTGATAAGAATCACCAATATAACAACAACAGCAATTACAACAATAATCGCAACAATTATCCCAACAATCGCAACATCAATCGCAACTACAACAAACGGCCCAACAACAACAACAACAACAACAACAACAGCAACTACAACAATCATCCCAACAACAATAATAACCGCAACAACAACAACAACAATCAGAAGCAACTATGCCAAAGGTGTGAAAAGAATCACTCGGGGTTCTGCACCAAATTTTGCAACAAGTGTAAAAGAAATGGTCATAGCGCGGCGAAGTGTGAGGTCTACGGACCAGGGGTTAATAGAACGAAAGGAACAAATGGTGTCGGAACGAGTAATGGCGGAGCAAGTAGTGTCGGAGCAAGTTATGCCAATGTAGTTTGTTATAAATGTGGAAAACCAGGCCACATTATTAGAAATTGCCCGAACCAGGAGAACACAAATGGACAAGGCCGTGGAAGAGTTTTCAATATTAATGCGGTAGAGGCACAGGAAGACCCGGAGCTTGTTACGGGTACGTTTCTTATTGACAATAAATCTGCTTACGTTTTATTTGATTCGGGTGCGGATAGAAGCTATATGAGTAGAGATTTTTGTGCTAAATTAAGTTGTCCATTGACGCCTTTGGATAGTAAATTTTTACTCGAATTAGCAAATGGTAAATTAATTTCAGCAGATAATATATGTCGGAATCGAGAAATTAAACTGGTTAGCGAAACATTTAAGATTGATTTGATACCAGTAGAGTTAGGGAGTTTTGATGTGATAATCGGTATGGACTGGTTGAAAGAAGTGAAAGCGGAGATCGTTTGTTACAAAAATGCAATTCGCATTATACGAGAAAAAGGAAAACCCTTAATGGTGTACGGAGAAAAGGGCAACACGAAGCTACATCTTATTAGTAATTTGAAGGCACAAAAACTAATAAGAAAAGGTTGCTATGCTGTTCTAGCACACGTCGAGAAAGTACAAACTGAAGAAAAGAGCATCAATGATGTTCCCATTGCAAAAGAATTTCCCGATGTATTTCCGAAAGAATTACCGGGATTACCCCCACATCGATCCGTTGAATTTCAAATAGATCTTGTACCAGGAGCTGCACCAATAGCTCGTGCTCCTTACAGACTCGCACCCAGCGAGATGAAAGAACTGCAAAGCCAATTACAAGAACTTTTAGAGCGTGGTTTCATTCGACCAAGCACATCACCGTGGGGAGCTCCTGTTTTGTTTGTCAAGAAGAAAGATGGTACATTCAGGTTGTGTATCGACTACCGAGAGTTGAACAAACTTACCATCAAGAACCGCTACCCACTACCGAGAATCGACGACTTATTTGATCAACTACAAGGCTCGTCTGTTTATTCAAAGATTGACTTACGTTCCGGGTATCATCAAATGCGGGTGAAAGAAGATGATATTCCAAAGACTGCTTTCAGAACACGTTACGGTCATTACGAGTTTATGGTCATGCCGTTTGGTTTAACTAATGCACCAGCTGTGTTCATGGACCTTATGAACCGAGTGTGTGGACCATACCTTGACAAGTTTGTCATTGTTTTCATTGATGACATACTTATTTACTCAAAGAATGACCAAGAACACGGTGAACATTTGAGAAAGGTGTTAGAAGTATTGAGGAAGGAAGAATTGTACGCTAAGTTTTCAAAGTGTGCATTTTGGTTGGAAGAAGTTCAATTCCTCGGTCACATAGTGAACAAAGAAGGTATTAAGGTGGATCCGGCAAAGATAGAAACTGTTGAAAAGTGGGAAACCCCGAAAACTCCGAAACACATACGCCAGTTTTTAGGACTAGCTGGTTACTACAGAAGGTTCATCCAAGACTTTTCCAGAATAGCAAAACCCTTGACTGCATTAACGCATAAAGGGAAGAAATTTGAATGGAATGATGAACAAGAGAAAGCGTTTCAGTTATTGAAGAAAAAGCTAACTACGGCACCTATATTGTCATTGCCTGAAGGGAATGATGATTTTGTGATTTATTGTGACGCATCAAAGCAAGGTCTCGGTTGTGTATTAATGCAACGAACGAAGGTGATTGCTTATGCGTCTAGACAATTGAAGATTCACGAACAAAATTATACGACGCATGATTTGGAATTAGGCGCGGTTGTTTTTGCATTAAAGACTTGGAGGCACTACTTATATGGGGTCAAAAGTATTATATATACCGACCACAAAAGTCTTCAACACATATTTAATCAGAAACAACTGAATATGAGGCAGCGTAGGTGGATTGAATTGTTGAATGATTATGACTTTGAGATTCGTTACCACCCGGGGAAGGCAAATGTGGTAGCCGATGCCTTGAGCAGGAAGGACAGAGAACCCATTCGAGTAAAATCTATGAATATAATGATTCATAATAACCTTACTACTCAAATAAAGGAGGCGCAACAAGGAGTTTTAAAAGAGGGAAATTTAAAGGATGAAATACCCAAAGGATCGGAGAAGCATCTTAATATTCGGGAAGACGGAACCCGGTATAGGGCTGAAAGGATTTGGGTACCAAAATTTGGAGATATGAGAGAAATGGTACTTAGAGAAGCTCATAAAACCAGATACTCAATACATCCTGGAACGGGGAAGATGTACAAGGATCTCAAGAAACATTTTTGGTGGCCGGGTATGAAAGCCGATGTTGCTAAATACGTAGGAGAATGTTTGACGTGTTCTAAGGTCAAAGCTGAGCATCAGAAACCATCAGGTCTACTTCAACAACCCGAAATCCCGGAATGGAAATGGGAAAACATTACCATGGATTTCATCACTAAATTGCCAAGGACTGCAAGTGGTTTTGATACTATTTGGGTAATAGTTGATCGTCTCACCAAATCAGCACACTTCCTACCAATAAGAGAAGATGACAAGATGGAGAAGTTAGCACGACTGTATTTGAAGGAAGTCGTCTCCAGACATGGAATACCAATCTCTATTATCTCTGATAGGGATGGCAGATTTATTTCAAGATTCTGGCAGACATTACAGCAAGCATTAGGAACTCGTCTAGACATGAGTACTGCCTATCATCCACAAACTGATGGGCAGAGCGAAAGGACGATACAAACGCTTGAAGACATGCTACGAGCATGTGTTATTGATTTCGGAAACAGTTGGGATCGACATCTACCATTAGCAGAATTTTCCTACAACAACAGCTACCATTCAAGCATTGAGATGGCACCGTTTGAAGCACTTTATGGTAGAAAGTGCAGGTCTCCGATTTGTTGGAGTGAAGTGGGGGATAGACAGATTACGGGTCCGGAGATTATACAAGAAACTACCGAGAAGATCATCCAAATTCAACAACGGTTGAAAACCGCCCAAAGTCGACAAAAGAGCTACGCTGACATTAAAAGAAAAGATATAGAATTTGAAATTGGAGAGATGGTCATGCTTAAAGTTGCACCTTGGAAAGGCGTTGTTCGATTTGGTAAACGAGGGAAATTAAATCCAAGGTATATTGGACCATTCAAGATTATTGATCGTGTCGGACCAGTAGCTTACCGACTTGAGTTACCTCAACAACTCGCGGCTGTACATAACACTTTCCACGTCTCGAATTTGAAGAAATGTTTTGCTAAAGAAGATCTCACTATTCCGTTAGATGAAATCCAAATCAACGAAAAACTCCAATTCATCGAAGAACCCGTCGAAATAATGGATCGTGAGGTTAAAAGACTTAAGCAAAACAAGATACCAATTGTTAAGGTTCGATGGAATGCTCGTAGAGGACCCGAGTTCACCTGGGAGCGTGAAGATCAGATGAAGAAGAAATACCCGCATCTATTTCCAGAAGATTCGTCAACACCTTCAACAGCTTAAAATTTCGGGACGAAATTTATTTAACGGGTAGGTACTGTAGTGACCCGAACTTTTCCATGTTTATATATATTAATTGAGATTGATATTTACATGATTAAATGTTTCCAACATGATAAGCAATCAAACTTGTTAAGACTTGATTAATTGAAATAGGTTTCATATAGACAATTGACCACCCAAGTTGACCGGTGATTCACGAACGTTAAAAATTGTAAAAAAACTATATGATGACATATATATGGTTATATATATAGTTAACATGATATTATGATAAGTAAACATATCATTAATTATATTAACAATGAACTACATATGTAAAAACAAGACTACTAACTTAATGATTTCGAAACGAGACATATATGTAACGTTTATCGTTGTAACGACATTTAATGTATATATATCATATTAAGAGATATTCGTACATCATAATATCATGATAATATAATAATTTAAAATCTCTTTTGATATTATAAACATTGGGTTAACAACATTTAACAAGATCGTTAACCTAAAGGTTCCAAAACAACACTTACATGTAACGACTAACGATGACTTAACGACTCAGTTAAAATGTATATACATGTAGTGTTTTAATATGTATTTATACACTTTTGAAAGACTTCAATACACTTATCAAAATACTTCTACTTAACAAAAATGCTTACAATTACATTCTCGTTCAGTTTCATCAACAATTCTACTCGTATGCACCCGTATTCGTACTCGTACAATACACAGCTTTTAGATGTATGTACTATTGGTATATACACTCCAATGATCAGCTCTTAGCAGCCCATGTGAGTCACCTAACACATGTGGGAACCATCATTTGGCAACTAGCATGAAATATCTCATAAGATTACAAAAATATGAGTAATCATTCATGACTTATTTACATGAAAACAAAATTACATATCCTTTATATCTAATCCATACACCAACGACCAAAAACACCTACAAACACTTTCATTCTTCAATTTTCTTCATCTAATTGAACTCTCTCAAGTTCTATCTTCAAGTTCTAAGTGTTCTTCATAAATTCCAAAAGTTCTAGTTTCATAAAATCAAGAATACTTTCAAGTTTGCTAGCTCACTTCCAATCTTGTAAGGTGATCATCCAACCTCAAGAAATCTTTGTTTCTTACAGTAGGTTATCATTCTAATACAAGGTAATAATCATATTCAAACTTTGGTTCAATTTCTATAACTATAACAATCTTATTTCAAGTGATGATCTTACTTGAACTTGTTTTCGTGTCATGATTTTGCTTCAAGAACTTTGAGCCATCCAAGGATCCATTGAAGCTAGATCCATTTTTCCCTTTTCCAGTAGGTTCATCCAAGGAACTTAAGGTAGTAATGATGTTCATAACATCATTCGATTCATACATATAAAGCTATCTTATTCGAAGGTTTAAACTTGTAATCACTAGAACATAGTTTAGTTAATTCTAAACTTGTTCGCAAACAAAAGTTAATCCTTCTAACTTGACTTTTAAAATCAACTAAACACATGTTCTATATCTATATGATATGCTAACTTAATGATTTAAAACCTGGAAACACGAAAAACACCGTAAAACCGGATTTACGCCGTCGTAGTAACACCGCGGGCTGTTTTGGGTTAGTTAATTAAAAACTATGATAAACTTTGATTTAAAAGTTGTTATTCTGAGAAAATGATTTTTATTATGAACATGAAACTATATCCAAAAATTATGGTTAAATTCAAAGTGGAAGTATGTTTTCTAAAATGGTCATCTAGACGTCGTTCTTTCGACTGAAATGACTACCTTTACAAAAACGACTTGTAACTTATTTTTCCGACTAGAAACCTATACTTTTTTTGTTTAGATTCATAAAATAGAGTTCAATATGAAACCATAGCAATTTGATTCACTCAAAACGGATTTAAAATGAAGAAGTTATGGGTAAAACAAGATTGGATAATTTTTCTCATTTTAGCTACGTGAAAATTGGTAACAAATCTATTCCAACCATAACTTAATCAACTTGTATTATATATTATGTAATCTTGAGATACCATAGACACGTATACAATGTTTCGACCTATCATGTCGACACATCTATATATATTTCGGAACAACCATAGACACTCTATATGTGAATGTTGGAGTTAGCTATACAGGGTTGAGGTTGATTCCAAAATATATATAGTTTGAGTTGTGATCAATACTGAGATACGTATACACTGGGTCGTGGATTGATTCAAGATAATATTTATCGATTTATTTCTGTACATCTAACTGTGGACAACTAGTTGTAGGTTACTAACGAGGACAGCTGACTTAATAAACTTAAAACATCAAAATATATTAAAAGTGTTGTAAATATATTTTGAACATACTTTGATATATATGTATATATTGTTATAGGTTTGTGAATCAACCAGTGGCCAAGTCTTACTTCCCGACGAAGTAAAAATCTGAGAAAGTGAGTTATAGTCCCACTTTTAAAATCTAATATTTTTGGGATGAGAATACATGCAGGTTTTATAAATGATTTACAAAATAGACACAAGTACGTGAAACTACATTCTATGGTTGAATTATCGAAATCGAATATGCCCCTTTTTATTAAGTCTGGTAATCTAAGAATTAGGGAACAGACACCCTAATTGACGCGAATCCTAAAGATAGATCTATTGGGCCTAACAAACCCCATCCAAAGTACCGGATGCTTTAGTACTTCGAAATTTATATCATATCCGAAGGGTGTCCCGGAATGATGGGGATATTCTTATATATGCATCTTGTTATTGTCGGTTACCAGGTGTTCACCATATGAATGATTTTTATCTCTATGTATGGGATGTGTATTCAAATATGAAATCTTGTGGTCTATTGTTACGATTTGATATATATAGGTTAAACCTATAACTCACCAACATTTTTGTTGACGTTTTAAGCATGTTTATTCTCAGGTGATTATTAAGAGCTTCCGCTGTCGCATACTTAAATAAGGACAAGATTTGGAGTCCATGCTTGTATGATATTGTGTAAAAACTGCATTCAAGAAACTTATTTTGTTGTAACATATTTGTATTGTAAACCATTATGTAATGGTCGTGTGTAAACAGGATATTTTAGATTATCATTATTTGATAATCTACGTAAAGCTTTTTAAACCTTTATTGATGAAATAAAGGTTATGGTTTGTTTAAAAATGAATGCAGTCTTTGAAAAACGTCTCATATAGAGGTCAAAACCTCGCAACGAAATCAATTAATATGGAACGTTTTTAATCAATAAGAACGGGACATTTCAGGTGGTATTATGGATGAATGGTTATATGAGTTAAATATAAAGAGAGAGTCAGGAGAAAACCATGAGGGCAATCAAGTCTTCATAAATGCACTCGATTCCATTCAAGAGGCTTCTGAAGATGAATTCTCCGGTTTTGATCACGACACAATTATCAAAGCAACATGTCAAGTAAAATATAACTCCCTCTTTTAACTTCATAAATATATAAGTTTCGTTTACTTTTACGCATATATAACTAAGTAGGTCTAGTTAAGAATTTGTTTATGTTGACAGCAAGTTCTAACAATTACGCAAATATAACTAGAGTCTGTTTAATTTATTTATGTATCAAGTCATGTTTCCATTTGGATCTGTTTGGGAATGAGTGTGTGATTATATGTCTGTCTCCAAGAAACAGACTAATTTACAGATTAATTGACAAATAAACAACAATTTTACATACTGAATTAAGAGCGAAACAGATCATTAAGTGAAGTAAACAGACTCTACGTAAATCTAGTTAAGAATTTGTTTATGATGACAGCAAGTTCTAACAGCCGCCTTGGACACAATATCCACGAATTTAACATGGGCATTAAGTTTACTACTCAACAACCCTAGAGCATTAGAAACTGCACAGCTTGAAATTGACAATCATGTTGGAAAGGAGAGACTCGTAGAGGAGTCGGACTTGAAGAACTTGGTCTACCTTGAAGCCATCATCAAAGAAATGATGCGGTTATACCCTGCTGCACCTCTGTCAGTACCTCATGAATCCATGGAAGACTGCTTTGTGGGTGGTTACAGTATCCCAAAAGGTACTCGTCTCATAGTAAATCTTTCAAAGATTCATTATGATCCGGATATTTGGCCAGATCCTTACAAATTTCAGCTAGAAAGATTCTTGACTAGTCATAAGGATATTGATGTTAAGGGAAAGCATTTTGAACTGCTTCATTTTGGGAGTGGTAGAAGAATGTGCCCATGTGTACTTTTGGCGCTGCAAGAGCTGCGTTTTACGTTAGCTACTGCGATACAATAGTTTATTCTGAGAAAAGTATCTGAGGAACCAATTGATATGAATGAATGTAGCAGATTGACTGTTAGCAAAGAAACTCCACTTGAGGTTCTTCTCGCCCTCGTTTTGTTGGTTATAGTTTTGATCATAAGAAATGAATATGGTTGCTTGGTATTTGTGAATGGATATTATCCCACATAGGTGGGAGGAAGAAGTGGGAGGGGGTGACTTGTTATAAAAGGAGTGTTAAGCCTCACTTCCAAATTGCACCCATCAATACACTTTAAGTATTTGATTATTTCTTTCTTTCTTACCCTTGTTTGAGAGTTGTATTAGTTAAATATTTTGGAGAGTGTGGTTGGCTTAAGAGAGTCGTCTATATCATTGTAACAATTTGTGATATAGTGTATTTCTCTCTTTGGGGGCCGGTGGTTTTTCTCATGTTTTGGAGTTTCCACATTAAATCTTGTGTTGTGTATTATTCTTATTTCTTTACTATTATTGTTGGGCTGGGTGGTGGGAATTAGTGAGACCGTAATTTTCCCAACAACTGGTATCGGAGTGTCAGGTTTGACGGGGGTCTCGGTTATAGGAGTCAGAGTATGCTATGTGGTTGCCACGGGAGTGGATCGTCCACATCAGAAACGAGTTCTATTGATCGTATAGGGTATCTGGTTAGACAATATTTTTTCTGATTCGGAGTAAGTGGTGTCCAGAATTTGTAGTGGACCGGGTGTTGGATTTTCCAATTTAACGGATAGTGTGCGCCACTCCACTACATCTGTCGGCCAGTCGAAATGTGACGACCCAGAAATTTCCGACCAAATTTAAACTTTATCTTTAAATGATTTAATGTTTCAACACGATAAGCAAAGTCTGTAATGTTGAAATCTCAAAAACTTTGAACTGTGTTCATGTATTCATTTACCCTTCGACTGTTCTTGACGATTCACGAACAATAATGTGTAAATAGATATGTATGTATATATATGTGTGTGTATACTAAATTACGAAATATTAATAAAACATTAAACGGTTTGGTTGATATAAAAATAAGTTATGAAATCAATCATATGACTTGAGAACTTTAACAAAGTATTTGATAAATAATACTTTACATAAACGTATTAGTTTCAATATATTTATCGACATAATTAAAAGATAATATCAAATGATTGAATTATCAGATACATTATGATATGATTACGGGTCTCTGTTGTGAGGTCCACGTTGATTCGAAAAATCTTTTCATTTTAACAGTATTTGGACAATAGTAAGGTGATTTACAAGTAAGAACAAATATGTCAATTAACGATAACTGGACAAAGGTTAGTAGAGATTCCTGCTTAATTTTCAATGCAATGATTGCCTCGTATCTTTGATAGGATAATTATTTAGTTTTCATATTATTGAAAACGTTTATGATATAGATGAAATCTTTTAAAGAATGAATTTGAATATATACAATAAGTCGAAATGTTAATTGTTAGAACTAAATATATAAATAACTTGCAACGTGTATTTAAAACGTGTTCATTAAATATATATGTTTTCAAATTAGTCAAGTAAACGATAGTAACGCTTATTTATTGGATTCGATTGATATAGTTGTGTTAATTAAAATGTTTGAGAAATTAAAATAAGCGCTAGTACATAAATGAACTATATCTATTTAAGTTTTAAAATTGTAAACGTTATAGGATATAATATTCTCTATTATGTAAATGATTTTAAAATAACTTTGAAATAAAAAAAGATTTTGAAAGACTAAATATTATATTATTAAATAAATATTTCTAATTTTATATTTCTAAATGAAAGTATATTTATATTTTACAAAGTGATAAAATAAATATTTAATTAATCATAAAACATTTTGATTCAAAATAATACTATTATATATATTTTATTAAACAACGAGAAGTTGATTTGTAGAAGCAAATGACCACAACACTCAAAAATATAAGTTACATTCTTTATTATATAATTCATCGATGATTAAGTCTAATTTTTGATAAAGGTACACTCGCGAAACGTAAAGTGTTAGTTTTCTAAGCGTATGAAAAGGCATTTGAGAAACCGGAACTAGGACATAAGTCGAGAGTAAACGTACTAGTCATCGGAACTAATTTTACTAATCAACTATGCACGTAAATATAATATAATATATAATTAATTATATAAATTAAATATATTATATATAAATAAATATAAATCGGGTGTCGGCAGAGTAAAACAAGTGAGACAGGCTGGACACAGGTGGCCATGCGATCGCATGGCCATATGCCCATCAAACCATGCGATCGCATGGGTGAAGAAATCAGTAAACATCTATAAATTAAGGAGTCGTGCACTGGTTACACACACACACACATATATTTCTATCTATATTTCTCCGTATATATTTATATTAATATTATAAAGATTAAAATTATTATTAACCTTATTATTAATATTAGTAGTATTAGTATTAGTATTATGGAATATGGAAATTATTAGTATTATACATAAAATACTACGACGAGGTCATGAACGAGTTATTTTAAAACGGATTTTTCGAGCGGGATAGAGCTAAGGAAATTATGGGTATGGTTAGAGGGTATTGCTCGTGAGTCAAACTAGTGTTTATCATCTCCGTTACATCTACGTACTTTCCTACAATATTGAATCACAATATTGATAAGTAAGCATTTATATCTTATCTTTTATATATTAATAGTGTATCCATGTCTAGTGCTCGAGTATATATGTTTATGCATGCTAGTATGCTTTAATTTTGTAGTTAGATAGTTTATGATGAATCAAGAATTTGATACATATGCTACTTATATAAAGTATATGATATGCATGTTTTTGGAAAGCTGGCGAAAAATTATTAACTTTTCATTTAGAAATCGCGTGATTTTGATGAACGGATTAAAAGATATGGTCAACTGAATTATGGTTAACGTTAATTGTAATTGTATTTGAAACTGTAAATTAATATTTAAACAACTTATCTATGAGATTGATAAATTGGATTTTCAAATATTACTAATCGAGTAAATAAATTTCTATATAAAGCATGTCTCGTTTTGTTGAACAATTGTCAAAGTTGACTGTCTTAACATGTTTTAAAGCTTTATAAACACTATAATCTGATTTTACAAGTATTGAAAAGCTATGTGAAATAATAGAATATTTTCGATTACCATGATAATTTAAATATAATATAGCTCCTGAAATAAATAATAATTTGAGTTTGATAAACTATAAATTCGTTCAATTATCAAGACTTATACTATGTTAATGAACATGTACAGATTTAAAGATCATATTGGGTCAGGTTGACTTTTGAGATGACTTTTGTTAACTTTTGCATGCCGGTCTCGAGCATTAGGATTGTGATACACTATGACCCGACCTAGCTTGTTAGACATGTATTGACTGACATATGTTCTCCAGGTTGAGATCTACGATTATTTTGCATTCCGAGTTTCGGTCACATTTCGGTGAATGACCTTATGTGCTGCTAAGGTGAGTTTTGTAGTGACCCGAACTTTTTCATGTTTATATATATATTAAATGAAATTTTTATTTACATGATTAAGTGTTTCCAACATGTTAAGAAATCAAACTTGTTAAGACTTGATTAATTGAAATAGGTTTCATATAGACAATTGACCACCCATGTTGACCGGTGATTCACGAACGTTAAAACTTGTAAAAACTATACGATGACATATATATGGTTATATATATAGTTAACATAATTTTATTATAAGTATGTATCTCATTAGGTATTTTAACAATGAGTTATATACATAAAAATTAGACTATTAATTTAAGAAACCCGAAAACGATATATATATATAACGATTATCGTTATAACAATGTCTTACTAGGTACATATGAATCATATTAAGATATTGATACACTTGGTTAATTATGTTAAATGATAAGTAAATATTTTATTAAGTGTATTAACAATGAAATACATATGTAGAAATAAGACTACTAACTTAATGATTTCGAAACGAGACATATATGTAACGATTATCGTTGTAACGACATTTAACTGTATATATATCATAATAAGATATATTATATAACATAATATCATGATAATATAACAATTTAACATCTCATTTGTTATAATAAATAATGGGTTAACAACATTCAACAAGATCGTTAACCTAAAGGTTTCAAAACAACATTTACATGTAACGACTAACGATGACTTAATGACTCAGTTAAAATGTATATACATGTAGTGTTTTAATATGTATTCATACACTTTTGAAAGACTTCAATACACTTATCAAAATACTTCTACTTAACAAAAATGCTTACAATTACATCCTCGTTCAGTTTCATCAACAATTCTACTCGTATGCACCCGTATTCGTACTCGTACAATACACAGCTTTTAGATGTATGTACTATTGGTATATACACTCCAATGATCAGCTCTTAGCAGCCCATGTGAGTCACCTAACACATGTAGGAATCATAATTTGGCAAATAGCATAAAATATCTCATATAATTACAAAAATATGAGTAATCATTCATGACTTATTTACATGAAAACAAAATTACATATCCTTTATATCTAATCCATACACCAAAGACCAAAAACACCTATAAACACTTTTATTCTTCAATTTTCTTCATCTAATTGATCTCTCTCAAGTTCTATCTTCAAGTTCTAAGTGTTCTTCATAAATTCCAAAAGTTCTAGTTTCATAAAATCAAGAATACTTCCAAGATTGCAAGTTTACTTCAAAGTTTTCTAAATCCATTCCAAGTAATCATCCAAGATCAAGAAACCTTTGTTACTTACAGTAGGTTATCTTTCTAATACAAGGTAATAATCATATTCAAACTTTAATTCAATTTCTATAACTATAACAATCTTATTTCGAGTGGAAATCTTACTTGAAATTATTTTCGTGTCATGATTCTGCTTCAAGAACTTTCAAGCCATCCAAGGATCCTTTGAAGCTAGATCTATTTTTCTCATTTCCAGTAGGTTTATCCAAGGAACTTGAGGTAGTAATGATGTTCATAACATCATTCTATTCATACATATAAAGCTATCTTATTCGAAGGTTTAAACTTGTAATCACTAGAACATAGTTTAGTTAATTCTAAACTTGTTCGCAAATAAAAGTTAATCCTTCTAACTTGACTTTTAAAATCAACTAAACACATGTTTTATATCTATATGATATGCTAACTTAATGATTTAAAACCTGAAAACACGAAAAACACCGTAAAACCGGATTTACGCCGTCGTAGTAACACCGCGGGCGGTTTTGGGTTAGTTAATTAAAAACTATGATAAACTTTGATTTAAAAGTTGTTATTCTGGGAAAATGATTTTTATTATGAACATGAAACTATATCCAAAAAATTATGGTTAAACTCAAAGTGGAAGTATGTTTTCTAAAATGGTCATCTAGACGTCGTTCTTTCGACTGAAATGACTACCTTTACAAAAACGACTTGTAACTTATTTTTTTGACTATAAACCTATACTTTTTCTGTTTAGATTCATAAAATAGAGTTCAATATGAAACCATAGCAATTTGATTCACTCAAAACGGATTTAAAATGAAGAAGTTATGGGTAAAACAAGATTGGATAATTTTTCTCATTTTAGCTACGTGAAAATTGGTAACAAATCTATTCCAACCATAACTTAATCAACTTGTATTGTATATTATGTAATCTTGAGATAACATAGACACGTATAAAATGTTTCGACCTATCATGTCGACACATCTATATATATTTCGGAACAACCATAGACACTCTATAAGTGAATGTTGGAGTTAGCTATACAGGGTTGAGGTTGATTCCAAAATATATATAGTTTGAGTTGTGATCAATACTGAGATACGTATACACTGGGTCGTGGATTGATTCAAGATAATATTTATCGATTTATTTCTGTACATCTAACTGTGGACAACTAGTTGTAGGTTACTAACGAGGACAGCTGACTTAATAAACTTAAAACATCAAAATATATTAAAAGTGTTGTAAATATATTTTGAACATACTTTGATATATATGTATATATTGTTATAGGTTCGTAAATCAACCTGTGGCCAAGTCTTACTTCCCGACGAAGTAAAAATCTGTGAAAGTGAGTTATAGTCCCACTTTTAAAATCTAATATTTTTGGGATGAGAATACATGCAGGTTTTATAAATGATTTACAAAATAGACACAAGTACGTGAAACTACATTCTATGGTTGAATTATCGAAATCGAATATGCCCCTTTTTATTAAGTCTGGTAATCTAAGAATTAGGGAACAGACACCCTAATTGACACGAATCCTAAAGATAGATCTATTGGGCCTAACAAACCCTATCCAAAGTACCATATGCTTTAGTACTTCGAAATTTATATCATATCCGAAGGGTGTCCCGGAATGATGGGGATATTCTTATATATGCATCTTGTTAATGTCGGTTACCAGGTGTTCACCATATGAATGATTTTTATCTCTATGTATGAGATGTGTATTGAAATATGAAATCTTGTGGTCTATTGTTACGATTTGATATATATTGGTTAAACCTATAATTCACCAACATTTTTGTTGACGTTTAAAGCATGTTTATTCTCAGGTGAATACTAAGAGCTTCCGCTGTTGCATACTAAAATAAGAACAAGATTTGGAGTCCATGTTTGTATGATATTGTGTAAAAACTGCATTCAAGAAACTGATTTCAATGTAACATATTTGTATTATAAACCATTATGTAATGGTCGTGTGTAAACAGGATATTTTAGATTATCATTATTTGATAATCTACGTAAAGCCTTTTAAACCTTTATTTATGAAATAAAGGTTATGGTTTGTTTTAAAAATGAATGCAGTCTTTGAAAAACGTCTCATATAGAGGTCAAAACCTCGCAACGAAATCAATTAATATGGAACGTTTTTAATCAATAAGAACGGGACATTTCAGTTGGTATCCGAGCGTTGGTCTTAGAGAACCTAAAATTTGCATTAGTGTGTCTTATCGAGTTTGTTAGGATGCATTAGTGAGTCTGGACTTCGACCGTGTTTTCTTTAAAAATTATTGCTTAACATTTTTGTTGGAAACTATATATTATTAACATGTATATATTATGTGATATATTAATCTCTTAACATGTTTGATATTGTGTGATAGATGTCTACCTCTAGCACAAATCCCATTGACTCACCTAATAATAACGAAGAGTCAAATATATATTGGACTGATTCACAAGTTCCTGAAGAAGAACCGAAAGAAGAATCAGAACCGGAAGAAGAATCAGAATCGGAAGAGGAGGAACCGGAGGAGGAAATAGAACCGGTGGGGGAAATAGTAAAACGGTTAAGTAAAAGAAAATCCTCAACCAACCGACCAAGGTTAATTATGGTCAATGGTGTTTTCACCAAGGAAGCAAAATATTGGGAGGATTACCAATTCTCCGATGAATCGGATTCCGACGAGAATTCCGATGATGTTATAGAAATTACCCCAACTGAATTTAAAAAGGCAAAAGAAGATAATAAGGGAAAGGGCATAAAAATAGAGAAATCTAATTCCAACCCCGATGAACTTTATATGTATCGTCAACCCCCGAAGCCCTTAAGTTGTAACAATGACCCGGGAACCTCTAAACCACCAGGTTTTTCTAAACCATTGTGGAAAACGACAGCTCGTATTTGGGGAACATCATATATCCCTAGAAACTTGGCAAAACGAACCAAAACCGAAGAAGAAGAAACGAGCGAGTCGGAATAAGATAGGTGTATTCGTGTGGTGTAATATGTGTAATATAGTGTGCTTATGCTTTATGATATATGTAAAAATTGCTTGTATTAATAAGTATTTTTTTTTATGAATCTAACTCTTGTCTATTTTACAGTATAAAAACACAAAATGGATAGACAACCCAATATTTTAAGAGACCTACCCGGAGACATGATTGATGAAATCTTGTCTAGAGTCGGTCAGAATTCTTCGGCACAACTATTTACGGCGAAATCAGTTTGTAAGACATTCGAAGAACGTTCCAAGAATGTCTTGGTTTATAAGAGACTTTCGTTTGAAAGATGGGGATTATCACATTGGGAAACCCATAAGTTACGATGTGTTTACTTTGACGCATATATTGCGGGGAACCCAAATGCTATTTTACGCAACGGGTTAAGAAATTATTTTGACTCAATGTATCCGAATATAGGACTTCATGATTTAGAAAAAGCGGCTAACATGCAACATAAAGAAGCATGCTATGCTTACGGGTTAGTAATGTTCGCTTCTCACCAAAGTGAGAAAAAGAACATCGGGCTACAACTATTAAACAAAACGTTCCCACAAGTGACGGAGTCGGTAATTGGGTAAGAAATGAGGTTTTTAGGTTATTACGAGACTGTTGGTCATTACGTAACCCTCGTCCCTTTGACGACGTTACAACACGCTGTCTTATCAACGGCCATAACGGTTATGTTCCACAAGACCAAGGATGGGAAGTAGTCCTAGTAAAACCAGAATGCATGACTTGTTTCTGGACGTATGAATTACGTGTCTTTATTGCCTTTGCTGAACGACTTGTGTACTAGCTAGAATTATCTTCACAACTATCTTGTATCAAAGTTATTGTGTGCTATATTTCATGCTTTATGTAAAATAAGCGGTATTGTAAGTTTGTAAAATATTGTATAAAAGTTTGAACGCAAAATATTATTATAATCAGTTTTTCATATAGAATTGTAGTAGTTGAATTGTATATTAGCTACTAAGTATGAACTTAACGGGTAGGTACTACCCGAATTTAAACTTATAAAATGCTAATATGAAGAAAAAGCTTTTATAAATGAGTTCATATTATGCTACGAAATACTATTAACTACTCTTAATATTCTGTATGATTAACTTGTTCCATTTGACTATTTTGAAGGAAATGGCACGGACTACTCGACACACCGTGAATATGAATGAAGAGGAATTCCGTACTTTTCTAGCTTCAAACATAGCCGCAGTACAGGATGCGCTACATACCAACAATAACCTTGGATCTAGCAGTACAGGAAATCGTGTAGGATGCGCCTACAAAGAATTCACTGCCTGCAAACCTTTGGAATTTGATGGAACCGAAGGACCGATCGGATTGAAACGGTGGACCGAGAAGGTCGAATCGTTGTTTGCCATAAGTAAGTGTACTGAAGAGGATAAAGTGAAGTACGCTACGCATACCTTCACAGGTTCTGCGTTAACATGGTGGAATACCTATCTAGAGCAAGTGGGACAAGATGATGCGTACGCACTACCGTGGTCAGCATTCAAGCACTTGATGAACGAGAAGTACCGTCCCAGAACCGAGGTCAATAAGCTCAAGACAGAACTTAGAGGGTTACGAACCTAATGATTTGATATTACCACGTACGAAAGACGATTCACAGAATTGTGCATATTGTGTCCGGGAGCGTTCGAAGATGAGGAAGAGAAGATCGACGCGTTTGTGAAAGGATTACCGGAAAGAATCCCAGAAGATATAAGTTCACACGAGCCCGCCTCCATACAACATGCATGTAGAATGGCTCACAAACTAGTGAACCAGATTGAGGAAAGAATTAAAGAACAGATGGCTGAATAGGCCAATGTGAAGCAAGTCAAAAGAAAGTGGGAGGAAAACGGTGATAAGAATCACCAATACAACAACAACAGCAATTACAATAATAATCGCAACAATTATCCCAACAATCGCAACATCAATCGCAACTACAACAAACGGCCCAACAATAAAAACAACAACAACAGCAACTACAACAATCATCCCAACAACAATAACAACCGCAACAACAACAACAATAATCAGAAGCAGCTATGCCAAAGGTGTGAAAAGTATCACTCGGGGTTCTGCACCAAATTTTGCAACAAGTGTAAAAGAAATGGTCATAGCGCGGCGAAGTGTGAGGTCTACGGACCAGGGGTTAATAGAACGAAAGGAACAAATGGTGTCAGAACGAGTAATGGCGGAGCAAGTAGTGTCGGAGCAAGTTATGCCAATGTAGTTTGTTATAAATGTGGAAAACCGGGCCACATTATTAGAAATTGCCCAAACCAGGAGAACACGAATGGACAAGGCCGCGGAAGAGTTTTCAATATTAATGCGGCAGAGGCACAGGAAGACCCGGAGCTTGTTACGGGTACGTTTCTTATTGACAATAAATCTGCTTACGTTTTATTTGATTCGGGTGCGGATAGAAGCTATATGAGTAGAGATTTTTGTGCTAAATTAAGTTGTCCATTGACGCTGTTGGATAGTAAATTTTTACTCGAATTAGCAAACGGTAAATTAATTTCAGCAGATAATATATGCCGAAATCGAGAAATTAAACTGGGTAGCGAAATATTTAAGATTGATTTGATACCAGTAGAGTTAGGGAGTTTTGATGTAGTAGTTGGCATGGACTGGCTGAAGAAGGTGAAAGCAGAGATCGTATGTTATAAAAATGCAATTCGCATTGTACGAGAAGAAGGAGAACCCTTAATGGTGTACGGAGAAAAGGGCAACATGAAGCTACATCTTATTAGTAATTTGAAGGCACAAAAACTAATAAGAAAAGGTTGCTATGCTGTTCTAGCACACGTCGAGAAAGTACAAACTGAAGAAAAGAGCATCAATGTTGTTCCCGTCGCAAAAGAATTTCCCGATGTATTTCCGAAAGAATTACCGGGACTACCTCCACATCGATCTGTTGAATTTCAAATAGATCTTGTACCAGGAGCTGCACCAATAGCTCGTGCTCCTTATAGACTCGTACCTAGCGAGATGAAAGAACTGCAAAGCCAACTGCAAGAACTATTAGAACGTGGTTTCATTCGACCAAGCACATCACCATGGGGAGCTCCTGTTTTGTTTGTCAAGAAGAAGGATGGTACATTTAGGTTGTGTATTGACTACAGAGAGTTGAACAAACTTACCATCAAAAACCGTTATCCACTGCCGAAAATTGACGACTTATTTGATCAACTACAAGGCTCTTCGGTTTATTCGAAGATCGATTTACGTTCTGGATATCATCAAATGCGAGTAAAGGAGGATGATATTCCAAAAACTGCTTTTAGGACGCGTTATGGTCATTACGAGTTTATGGTTATGCCGTTTGGATTGACTAACGCACCAGCTGTGTTCATGGACCTTATGAACCGAGTGTGTGGGCCATATCTTGACAAGTTTGTCATTGTTTTCATTGATGACATACTTATTTACTCAAAGAATGATCAAGAGCACGAAGAACATTTGAGAAAAGTGCTAGAAGTATTGAGGAAAGAAAAACTGTACGCTAAGTTTTCAAAGTGTGCATTTTGGTTGGAAGAAGTTCAATTCCTCGGTCACATAGTGAACAAAGAAGGTATCCAGGTGGACCCGGCAAAGATCGAAACCGTTGAAAAGTGGGAAACCCCAAAAACTCCGAAGCATATACGTCACTTTTTAGGATTGGCTGGTTACTACAGAAGATTCATCCAAGATTTCTCCAAAATAGCAAAACCCTTGACTGCATTAATGCATAAAGGGAAGAAATTTGAATGGAAGGATGAACAAGAGAAGGCGTTTCAATTATTGAAGAAAAAGCTAACTACGGCACCTATATTGTCATTGCCTGAAGGGAATGATGATTTTGTGATTTATTGTGACGCATCAAAGCAAGGTCTCGGTTGTGTATTAATGCAACGGACGAAGGTGATTGCTTATGCGTCTAGAGAATTGAAGATTCACGAGCAAAATTATACGACGCATGATTTGGAATTAGGCGCGGTTGTTTTTGCATTAAAGACTTGGAGGCACTACTTATATGGGGTCAAAAGTATTATATATACCGACCACAAAAGTCTTCAACACATATTTAATCAGAAACAACTGAATATGAGGCAGCGTAGGTGGATTGAATTGTTGAATGATTACGACTTTGAGATTCGTTACCACCCGGGGAAGGCAAATGTGGTAGCCGACTCCTTGAGCAGAAAGGACAGAGAACCCATTCGAGTAAAATCTATGAATATAATGATTCACACTAACCTTACTACTCAAATAAAGGAGGCGCAACAAGGAGTTTTAAAAGAGGGAAATTTAAAGGATGAAATACCCAAAGGATCGGAGAAGCATATTAATATTCGGGAAGACGGAACCCGGTATACGGCTGAAAGAATTTGGGTACCAAAATTTGGAGATATGAGAGAAATGGTACTTAGAGAAGCTCATAAAACCAGATACTCAATACATCCTGGAACGGGGAAGATGTACAAGGATCTTAAGAAACATTTTTGGTGGCCAGGTATGAAAGCCGATATTGCTAAATATGTAGGAGAATGTTTGACGTGTTCTAAGGTCAAAGCTGAACATCAGAAACCATCAGGTCTACTACAACAACCTGAAATCCCGGAATGGAAATGGGAAAACATTACCATGGATTTCATTACTAAATTGCCAAGGACTGCAAGTGGTTATGATACTATTTGGGTAATAGTTGATCGTCTCACCAAGTCAGCACACTTCCTACCAATAAGAGAAGATGACAAGATGGAGAAGTTAGCACGATTGTATTTGAAGGAAGTCGTCTCCAGACATTATAGCAAGATTTGAAGGAAGAATACCAATCTCTATTATCTCTGATAGGGATGGCAGATTTATTTCAAGATTCTGGCAGACATTACAGTAAGCATTGGGAACTCGTCTAGACATGAGTACTGCCTATCATCCACAAACTGATGGGCAGAGTGAAAGGACGATACAAACGCTTGAAGACATGCTACGAGCTTGTGTTATTGATTTCAGAAACAGTTGGGATCGACATCTACCGTTAGCAGAATTTTCCTACAACAACAGCTACCATTCAAGCATTGAGATGGCACCGTTTGAAGCACTTTATGGTAGAAAGTGCAGGTCTCCGATTTGTTGGAGTGAAGTGGGGGATAGACAGATTACGGGTCCAGAGATAATACAAGAAACTACCGAGAAAATCATCCAAATTCAACAAAGATTGAAAACCGCCCAGAGTCGACAAAAGAGCTACGCGGATAGTAAAAGAAAAGATATAGAGTTTGAAATTAGAGAAATGGTCATGCTTAAGGTTTCACCTTGGAAAGGCGTTGTTCGATTTGGTAAACGGGGGAAACTAAATCCAAGGTACATTGGACCATTCAAGATTATAGATCGTGTCGGACCAGTAGCTTACCAACTGGAGCTACCTCAACAACTCGCGACTGTACATAACACTTTCCACGTCTCAAATTTGAAGAAATGTTTTGCTAAAGAAGATCTCACTATTCCGTTGGACGAAATCCAAATCAATGAAAAACTTCAATTCATTGAAGAACCCGTCGAAATAATGGATCGTGAGGTTAAGAGACTTAAACAAAACAAGATACCGATTGTTAAGGTTCGATGGAATGCTCGTAGAGGACCCGAGTTCACCTGGGAGCGTGAAGATCAGATGAAGAAGAAATACCCGCATTCATTTCCAGAAGATACGTCAACACCTCCAACTGCTTAAAATTTCGGGACGAAATTTATTTAACGGGTAGGTACTGTAGTGACCCGAACTTTTCCATATTTATATATATATTAAATGAAATTGTTATTTACATGATTAAGTGTTTCCAACATGTTAAGCAATCAAACTTGTTAAGACTTGATTAATTGAAATAGGTTTCATATAGACAATTGACCACCCATGTTGACCGGTGATTCACGAACGTTAAAACTTGTAAAAACTATACGATGACATATATATGGTTATATATATAGTTAACATGATTTTATTATAAGTATGTATCTCATTAGGTATTTTAACAATGAGTTATATACATAAAAATTAGACTATTAATTTAAGAAACCCGAAAACGATATATATATATATATAAAATTATCGTTATAACAATATCTTACTAGGTACATATGAATCATATTAAGATATTGATACACTTGTTTAATTATGTTAAATGATAAGTAAATATTTTATTAAGTGTATTTACAATGAAATACATATGTAGAAATAAGACTACTAACTTAATGATTTCGAAACGAGACATATATGTAACGATTATCGTTGTAACGACATTTAACTGTATATATATCATACTAAGATATATTATATAACATAATATCATGATGATATAACAATTTAAAATCTCATTTGTTATAATAAATAATGGGTTAACAACGTTCAACAAGATCGTTAACCTAAAGGTTTCTAAACAACATTTACATGTAACGACTAACGATGACTTAACGACTCAGTTAAAATGTATATACATGTACTGTTTTAATATGTATTCATACACTTTTGAAAGACTTCAAGACACTTATAAAAATACTTCTACTTAACAAAAATGCTTACAATTACATCCTCGTTCAGTTTCATCAACAATTCTACTCGTATGCACCCGTATTCGTACTCGTACAATACACAGCTTTTAGATGTATGTACTATTGGTATATACACTCCAATGATCAGCTCTTAGCAGCTCATGTGAGTCACCTAACACATGTGGGAACCATAATTTGGCAACTAGCATAAAATATCTCATAAAATTACAAAAATATGAGTAATCATTCATGACTTATTTACATGAAAACAAAATTACATATCCTTTATATCTAATCCATACACCAACGACCAAAAACACCTACAAACACTTTCATTCTTCAATTTTCTTCATCTAATTGATTTCTCTCAAGTTCTATCTTCAAGTTCTAAGTGTTCTTCATAAATTCCAAAAGTTCCAGTTTCATAAAATCAAGAATACTTCCAAGATTGCAAGTTTACTTCAAAGTTTTCTAAATCCATTCCAAGTAATCATCCAAGATCAAGAAACTTTTGTTACTTACAGTAGGTTATCTTTCTAATACAAGGTAATAATCATATTCAAACTTTAATTCAATTTCTATAACTATAACAATCTTATTTCGAGTGGAAATCTTACTTGAAATTGTTTTCGTGTCATGATTCTGCTTCAAGAACTTTCAAGCCATCCAAGGATCCTTTGAAGCTAGATCTATTTTTCTAATTTCCAGTAGGTTTATCCAAGGAACTTGAGGTAGTAATGATGTTCATAACATCATTCGATTCCTACATATAAAGCTATCTTATTCGAAGGTTTAAACTTGTAATCACTAGAACATAGTTTAGTTAATTCTAAACTTGTTCACAAATAAAAGTTAATCCTTCTAACTTGACTTTTAAAATCAACTAAACACATGTTTTATATCTATATGATATGCTAACTTAATGATTTAAAACCTGGAAAGACGAAAACGACTTGTAACTTAATGATTTAATCATCTAGACGTCGTTCTTTCGACTGAAATGACTACCTTTACAAAAACTACTTGTAACTTATTTTTCCGACTATAAACCTATACTTTTTCTGTTTAGATTCATAAAATAGAATTCAATATGAAACCATAGCAATTTGATTCACTCAAAACGGATTTAAAATGAAGAAGTTATGGGTAAAACAAGATTGGATAATTTTTCTCATTTTAGCTACGTGAAAATTGGTAACAAATCTATTCCAACCATAACTTAATCAACTTGTATTGTATATTATGTAATCTTAAGATACCATAGACACGTATACAATGTTTCGACCTATCATGTCGACACATCTATATATATTTCGGAACAACCATAGACACTCTATAAGTGAATGTTGGAGTTAGCTATACAGGGTTGAGGTTGATTCCAAAATATATATAGTTTGAGTTGTGATCAATACTGAGATACGTATACACTGGGTCGTGGATTGATTCAAGGTAATATTTATCGATTTATTTCTGTACATCTAACTGTGGACAACTAGTTGTAGGTTACTAACGAGGACAGCTGACTTAATAAACTTAAAACATCAAAATATATTAAAAGTGTTGTAAATATATTTTGAACATACTTTGATATATATGTATATATTGTTATAGGTTCGTGAATCAACCAGTGGCCAAGTCTTACTTCCCGACGAAGTAAAAATCTGTGAAAGTGAGTTATAGTCCCACTTTTAAAATCTAATATTTTTGGGATGAGAATACATGCAGGTTTTATAAATGATTTACAAAATAGACACAAGTACGTGAAACTACATTCTATGGTTGAATTATCGAAATCGAATATGCCCCTTTTTATTAAGACTGGTAATCTAAGAATTAGGGAACAGACACCCTAATTGACGCGAATCCTAAAGATAGATCTATTGGGCCTAACAAACCCCATCCAAAGTACCGGATGCTTTAGTACTTCGAAATTTATATCATATCCGAAGGGTGTCCCGGAATGATGGGGATATTCTTATATATGCATATTGTTAATGTCGGTTACCAGGTGTTCACCATATGAATGATTTTTATCTCTATGTATGGGATGTGTATTGAAATATGAAATCTTGTGGTCTATTGTTACGATTTGATATATATAGGTTAAACCTATAACTCACCAACATTTTTGTTGACGTTTAAAGCATGTTTATTCTCAGGTGAATACTAAGAGCTTCCGCTATTGCATACTAAAATAAGGACAAGATTTGGAGTCCATGTTTGTATGATATTGTGTAAAAACTGCATTCAAGAAACTGATTTCGATGTAACATATTTGTATTGTAAACCATTATGTAATGGTCGTGTGTAAACAGGATATTTTAGATTATCATTATTTGATAATCTACGTAAATCTTTTTAAACCTTTATTTATGAAATAAAGGTTATGGTTTGTTTTAAAAATGAATGCAGTCTTTGAAAAACGTCTCATATAGAGGTCAAAACCTCGCAACGAAATCAATTAATATGGAACGTTTTTAATCAATAAGAACGGGACATTTCAAGTTTCATTTGCTCCCTTTTTAATTGCTTTTGCAATCTATATTTTTGGGCTGAGAATACATGCACTTTATTTAAACGCATTGGACACAAGTACATACAAAATTCTACACCGAGTTTGAACCGAAAATCTCTTAGCTTTGGTAACTAGTAACTGCCAGTTATAAGAACTGGTGGGCGCGAGTAGTAGTATATGGATCCATAGGGCTTGACATCCCCGTCTGTTCCAGGTATAGAAACCCTAGCCTGAACTATAAAACAGACATATGCTATTTGAGTTTTATACACATTGAATTGCGTGTATTGTACATGTTGGTTGCATGTATGTTAAAACAGGGGTATTTATTATAACGTTAAAGTTTAGTTACCAGGGTGCTCAATTCCGTAGAAAAATTTTGATAAACGTTTCCGGATGAAACAACTGAAATCTTGTTATCCACCTTTATATACAAATTATGCGCAATAATAAAACTATGAACTCACCAACCTTTGTGTTGACACTTTTAAGCATATTTATTCTCAGGTTCCTAGAAGTCTTCCTGTGACGATCGCTCCAAATCCATATGGACGAATACGTCATTCATCGATTTAATTGCGAGGTATTTGACCTCTATATGATACGTTTTATAAACATTGCATTCTTTTGAAAAGGTATACCTTAAATGAATATTTAAATCCAAGGTTTTCGATATCTGATGATTTCTACATATAGACAATCACCGTAAATAATGGTTTACAATAATACTTCCGTTGACAATGCAGTCAAAATAGATACATGGTGATGATTTTGTGAATGCAACATTTTCTCGAATAAAGCATGTATGACTCTATGCAAATAGCTTGTATAACATATAAGCAAACAGTGGAAGACTTCTAGGAAACCTGAGAATAAACATGCTAACAAGTGTCAACACAAAGATTGGTGAGTTCATAGTTTTAATGTTTCGTATAATCTGTATATAAAGGTGGATCACAAGATTTCAGTTGTTTCATCCAGAAACGTTTATCAAAATATTCCACAAGATTGGGCACCCTGGTAACTAAACTTTAACGTCTATATAATAAGTACCCCTATTTTAACATGCATGCAAACCAACGTGTACTAACCTCAAATAGCATACGTCTGTTTTATAGTTCAGGCTAAGGTTTCTATAACTGGAAGTCTACGGGGATGTCAAGCCCTATGGATCCATATACAACTATTCGCGACCACCAGTTCTTATAACTGGCAGCTACTAGTTACCAAAGCTAAGGGATTTTCGGTTCAAACTCGGTATAGAATTTAGTATGTACTTGTATCCATTGCGTTTAAAATAAAGTGCATGTATTCTCAGCCAAAAAATATAGATTGCAAAAGCAATTAAAAAGGGAGCATATGAAACTCACCTTAGCAGCACATAATGTCGTTCACCGAAATATAACCGAAACTCGGAATACCAAATAACCGTAGATCTCAACCTAGGGAACATATGTTGGTCAATAAATGTCTATCAAGCTAGGCCAGGTCATAGTGTATCACAATCCTAATGCTCGAGATCGACATACAAAAGTTATCAACAGTCATTTCAAAAAGTCAATTTTGACAAATGTTCAACATAACGAGACGTGCCTTATATAAGGATTCATTTACTCGGCTGATAATATTTAAAATTCCTGTTTATCAATCTTATATACAAGTTGTTTAAATATTAATTGCAGATTCAAAAGCAATTTCGATTAATGTTAATCATAATTCAGTTGACCATATCTTTTAATTTGTTCATCGAAATTACGCGATTTCTAAATGAAAAGTTATTAATTTTTCGTCAGCTTTCCAATAACATGCATAACATATACCTTTTATCAGTAATATATGTATTAAATTTGTGATTCATTAACGACTAGATTTAGCATACAAACATGCATAAACATATATACTCGAGCACTAGTCAGGGATGCACTATTAATATATAAAAGATAAGATATGAATGCTCACGTATCAATATTGTGATTCAATATTGAAGGAAAGTACGTAGACGCAATGAAGATGATAAACACTAGGTTTTACTTGCAAATAATACCCATGAACATTACCCATAACCTCCATAGCTATAACCCATAACTTCCTTAGCTTCGACTCACTCGAAAACCATTTTTGAAATTGTTTGGACATAACCACGTCGTAGTATTTTATGTATAATACTAATAATAATACTAATACTAATAATAATAATAATAATAATAAGATTAATAACAATATTAATCTTTAATAATAATAATAATATAAATAATATAAATAATAAAAATAAATAAATACATACGGAGTAATATAGGGATTAGAGAGATTGTGAATGGATCGAGCAAGCAGAAAACTTCGGCTTTTATAAGCCTGATCTGGGCCCCATAACTCCACGATCGCGGAGGGGTTGTGGGTGCTTTGGCCGTGATCGCGGCACAACAACTTCCAGCTCAAATTTGTTTGTCACTTTGTTCGTCGACATAATTAAATATAATATATAATATATATGATTTAAATTAATTAATTATATATTATATTTTATTCCCCTGCATAGTTGATTTGTAATTTTTGTTCCGATAAGTCGTACGTCGTCACTCGACTTATATCCCAGTTCCGGTTTTTCGAACGTCCTTTCGTACACTGAGAAAACTTGTACTTTACGTTTCGCGACTCGTACCTTTGCCAAAATATAGACTTAAATTGTCCATAAACTATACCACTCGAAATATAACTTATACATTTGAGTGTTTTGGTCATTTAATTCTATAAATCATCTTCTCGTTATTTATCAAAGTATATTTAATAATAAAGTTTTAAATCAAAATGTTTTATAATCAAGTTAATATATATTTAATATTCATAAACACGTTTTAAATACACGTCGCAAGTTATTACATACAATTAATATTCCAACTTATCATATATATTCAAATAGATATTTAAACCAATAAGTTTAATGCACAGTATCAATACTTAATACATTGTTACGCTTTCAAGTTAGAGTATATATATGTATCTATTTACATATAATTGTTCGTGAATCGTCGAGAACAAACGAAGGGTAATTAAATATATGAAAGTAGTTCAAAAATATTGAGATTTCGTTTTATAGACTTTGCTTATCGTGTCGAAAACGTTAATCATACAAATATTAAGTTTAAATTTGGTCAGAAATTTCTGGGTCGTCACACTTCCGATGTTTGCTTATACGTTATACAAGCTATGTGCATGGAGTCATACATGCTTTATTCAAGAAAACTTTACATTCACAAAATCATCACCATGTATCTTATTTGACTGTATTGTCAACGGATGTATTGTAAAAAAAACTATTATATACGGTGATTGTCTATACGTAGAAATCATCAGATGTTGAAAACCTTGGATTTATATATTCATTTATGGTGTGCCGTTTCAAAAGAATGCAATGTTTACAAAAGGTATCATATAGAGGTCAAAACCTCACTATGAAATCAATGAATGATGTATTCGTCCAGATGGATTTGGACGGGTCATCATAGTTGGTATCAGAGCTTGAGGTCATAGGGAACCAGAATTTGCATTAGTGTGTTTAACTGATAATTGTTAGGATGCATTAGTGAGTCTGGACTATAACCGTATCTGTTTTTACCGAGTTTTACTTATCATTTCTTGTCAGAAATTACATGCTTATCATTCCTTAGTCTAGACACGTCTTACCGCAATTATTGCATAAATGGAAGTATAGAAAAATCATATCTTATCATATTTATTTCAGTAGACTTTTTCTGACACTTTTCCTAAATTTCCTCCGTAAATTACGGAATCTTTTTGCTATATATACATATACAAGGAGACGAAGATATCATTCAGTATTCAACACCCATCTCATATCGAAAACCCTCTATCCGATCATACAATATGGATTTCTCACTTGATTCCTCGAACTCCTCGAGCTTCGAAAGCAGTGTAACATGAATGGAGCAACCAATTAGCCATCATCTATTCTGGATGAATTGGGGATGGGTTCGTAGCCTACTTAATCATTGGAGACAAGAAGAAGGTGATCCCTTCCATCCACCACATTCCCCTCTTGGCGAAGAACCTGAAGCACTTACCGGCAAACCTATTTGTAATACCATTTTCTCTCTCATTTCCCGAGTATCTCGTCATGATTATATACTATCTCAAATTTTAGATCTTACTCATCCGCTCGTCCGAACTGACAATCACCCCGGTGTAATAGAAGAAGTCAACGAGCTTCGCGCTCGAGTAGTGGTGTTGGAGAATATGGTGCAAAGGTTACAAGCACCAGCAGCAGCACCATTACCACCAACAACATCCACATCACAAGCCTCAATACCACAAGCACCAGCAACATCACCGGCATCAACAGTACCACCATCATCAACACCAACAGTACTATTACCACCACCAATAACAACATCCGCATCACATGCCTCAACATCACAATCTGTACCTCGAGAATCAACGTCATACACCCTGTAGATACCAAGGAATACCAACAACAACAAATGATGAAGTATTAATTCATAACTTCATTGAAGAAATATTCTACGGCGATTATATAATATCTAAAGTTTTAGAGATTATATATTCTAGTCCTAATCGAAAACCAGATAAGATTAATATTATGTTAACTCATTAAATCCATGATTAAATCTAAAGAAAATATATATGTAGGAATATTTTCATAAAGATTGTAATTAAAAATTCTTTTGTACAAACTATTAATGGTAAGAATATTTTAACGGGTAGGTAATACCCGAGAGATATATAAATTCGCAATTAATACGTTACATTCTTCGATTCTGATTCAACAAATTATCAACTATACTCACTATTTTCACAACGATATACATTCTTTCCTAAAAATCAAAACAACTATTCTCACCCAAATTTGATTACATATTCTGATTTTGACAAATCAAAATCCAAATTAAGATTTAACAGAAGATATCACTCTTAGATTCCTACATCTTTCAAAGCTATACTTTGACTTCAAAACTGTGCTAAAACATCATTTCTATTCATAAAACCCAGAAAAATATTTGTATCATTCAAAATTCTAGAACATCATATGTATCTTGATAATTACAATCTTCATACAAACCCTTCAAACTTTTGAAAACACCTCAGATGGATAACCGACAATTCAGTTATGATAACTTTGAATGCTGATGAAGCAGCAAAAATTGTAAAAGACCTTAACAGCCAAAAGTTTGATGATAAATAATAGTGTGTTGGCAAAGCTCAGAAAAATAGAAGGTTTGGAACTGGAAAACGGATTGAACAAACCATGAAGGAGGCTATGGATAATCACAAAGACTAAACCTGCCTTCAAAGAATCTAAATGATTCAGTATCTGCTGAAGTCATTAACGAATACCTTATTCTTGACTCTAAACCTTTACGGACAAATCTTTTTCATCATCCATCGATATTAGAAATTCTAAGATATCATCATATCTTTCATTATAAATATCCTCGATATTTCTGAAGATATTTTCATAACTATTCTTATCTAAAATCATTTATCTCTTCGCGATATCTGCGTTACATCATAAAGGAAACTATTTTAGTTTCTAAATTCTGAAAAATTCAAATTTAAAATATGAATGTTTTGAAGAAGTGTTGGGAACTGAAGCATGAGTTAGTATAATATAATGACACCTGATCAACGTGATTATATTACAGTAAGTCATGTTGAGTTTCTAATGGAACGTGATGATTCACAGATCATAACGTCATCATGTACCATGTTACACGACTTATACACTCTATCTAGTATATAAACATATCAAGAACATAATTTCTTGATAGTTCTATCTTTTCTCTTGAATTCTGGTAATTTAACCAATCAAGATCGTGCTATTACAATTTCTCTCTTAAAACATTAGCCATGTTCATTCGAAACTCCATACCTACGAATTCTGGACCATTATTCGCTTGACTTGAAGTCGGGAAGAAGAAGAAAACAAAAGCATGAAGCTCCGAAATAGAAATGGGAGTATAAATCACAGCAAATAGGAGAGACATTAACTGTGGATGTCAATGATTATAGAAAGACAGAAGCAGAAACATCAAAATATAAGGGAAAATATAAAGACTGACAACAACACGTAAATTACAAACCGTGTATATCAATATGTATTGCAACGTAAAGACACGTGAGAATTAAAAACATTATAACAAAAAGGTAATAGTAGAAGAAAATAACTTCCTCTGGTGGCAGATGAAAAAGAAGAATGAAGGATACGATAGCAAGGAATATATCAAGAATCAGGACTGGATTTAACATTTTCACAACCTATTGGGAGGTATGAAATAAGGAAGAAGATGTTGGAGTAATGAAAATAATGGAACGGAAGAGGTGGATTTAGAGTGAAATATCCGACAGAGCAATCAAAACAGATTATCACATTTAACCAAAGAAGATCCTATCTCCTTAATTACTGAAGAATCAAATCTTATAAAGATTATGAAGATTTCTTCTAAATCCTTTGAATTTTAGAAATCAACTGTGACTACGTCACTGGTTAAGACAAACCTTCATTTACTTATTTCACTCTTTTGCGATAGCTTCACTCGTACTCTTCACATTGTTTTATCCATATTACTCGATAATGATAAAACTCTAATTTTCAGCTCGAATGCATCATGAAAACATACTTGTTGTCAGCCATGACCATCCCAATCAAATTTCGGGACGGAATTTCTTTAACGGGTAGGAACTGTGACGACCCGGAAATTTCCGACCAAATTTAAACTTTATCTTTAAATGATTTAATGTTTCCAACACGATAAGCAAAGTCTGTAATGTTTTAATCTCAAAAACTTTGAACTGTGTTCATGTATTCATTTACCCTTCGACTGTTCTCGACGATTCACGAACAATAATGTGTAAATAGATATGTATGTATATATATGTGTGTGTACACTAAATTAAGAAATATTAATAAAACATTAAACGATTTGGTTGATATAAAAATAAGTTATGAAATCAATCATATGACTTGAGAACTTTAACAAAGTATTTGATGAATAATACTTTACATAAACGTATTAGTTTCAATATATTTATCGACAGAATTAAAAGATAATATCAAATGATTGAATTATCAGATACATTATGATATGATTACGGGTCTCTGTTGTGAGGTCCACGTTGATTCGAGAAATCTTTTCATTTTAACAGTATTCGGACAATAGTAAGGTGATTTACAAGTAAGAACAAATATGTCAATTAACGATAACTGGACAAAGGTTAGTAGAGATTCCTGCTTAATTTTCAATGCAATGATTGCCTCGTATCTTTGATAGGATAGTTATTTAGTTTTCATATTATTGAAAACATTTATGATATAGATGAAATCTTTTAAAGAATGAATTTGAATATATACAATAAGTCAAAATGTTAATTGTTAGAACTAAATATATAAATAACTTGCAACGTGTATTTAAAACGTGTTCATTAAATATATATGTTTTCAAATTAGTCAAATAAACGATAGTAACGCTTATTTATTGGATTCGATTGATATAGTTGTGTTAATTAAAATGTTTGAGAAATTAAAATAAGCGCTAGTACATAAATGAACTATATCTATTTAAGTTTTAAAATTGTAAACGTTATAGGATATAATATTCTCTATTATGTAAATGATTTTAAAATAACTTTGAAATATAAAAAGATTTTGAAAGACTAAATATTATATTATTAAATAAATATTTCTAATTTTATATTTCTAAATGAAAGCATATTTATATTTTACAAAGTGAAAAAATAAATATTTAATTAGTCATAAAACGTTTTGATTCAAAATAATACTATTATATATATTTTATTAAACAACGAGAAGTTGATTTGTAGAAGCAAATGACACACAACACTCAAAAATATAAGTTACATTCTTTATTATATAATTCATCGATGATTAATGAAATATCCCGTTCATATTGATTATAAACGTTCCATATTAATTGATTTTGTTGCGAGGTTTTGACTTCTATATGAGACGTTTTTAAAAGACTGCATTTGTTTTTAAAATAAACCATAACCTTTATTTTATCGACAAGGTTAAAAGGACACCACCTAGATTATCAGAAATGATAATCTAAAAATATCACACTTACACACTACCAATACATATTGGTTTACAATATTAATATGTTACAACAAAGTAAATCTCGAATACATTTTTAAACAATATTATATAAGCATGCTGACACCAAGTCTTGTCCATATATTAGCATGCAACATCGGAAGCTCTTAATAATCACCTGAGAATGAACATGCTTTAAACGTCAACAAAAATATTGGTGAGTTATAGGTTTAACCTATATATTATCAAATTAATATAATAGACCACAAGATTTCATTTATTCAATAATCCTACACTTGCAAGTGTATAAAAATCATTCTATGATGAACACCTGGTAACTGACATTAACATAATGCATATAGAATATTCCTCGCATACTCGCAAGTATGTCATAAATTGGCAATCGCAATCACCATATAAATCGAAGTATTAAAGCATTCCAAATTCCAGAATGGGGTTTGTTAGGCCCATAGATCTATCTTTAGGATTCGCGTCAATTAGGGGTCATTTCCCTAATTCTTAGGCTACCAGACTTGAAGGGGCAATATTCGGTTTAATAGTCCAACCATAGAATGTAGTTTTTCGTACTTGTATCTATTTTGTAAAACATTTAGAAAGTTGCATGTATTCTCATCCCAAAAATATTAGATTTTAAAAGTGGGACTATAACTTAGTTTCACAGATTTTTACTTCGTCGGGAAGTAAGACTTGGCCACTGATCAATTCACGAACCTATAACAAATATGTACATATATATCAAAGTATGTTCAAAATATATTTACAAAATTTTTAATACGTTTTACTGTTTTAAGTTTATTAAGTCAGCTGTCCTCGTTAGTAACCTACAACTAGTTGTCCACAGTTAGATATACAGAAATAAATCGATATATATATATTATCTTGAATCAATCCACGACCCAGTGTATACATGTCTCAGGCTAGATCACAACTCAAAGTATATATATTTTTGAAATCAACTTCAACCCTGTATAGCTAACTCCAACATTACTGCATATAGAGTGTCTATGGTTGTTCCAAATAATATATATACATGGGTCGATATGATATGTCAAAACATTTGCATACGTGTCTATGGTATCCCAAGATTACATAATATATTAGAATACATGTATAATACAATATAAGTTAGCTAGGATATGATTAATATAGATCTGTTACCAATTTTCACGTAGTTACAACAAGCAAAAATATCCAATCTTGTTTTACCCATAACTTCTTCGTTTTAAATCCGTTTTGAGTGATTCAATTTGCTATGGTTTCATATTGAACTTAAGTTTATGAATCTAAACAGAAAAAGTATAAGTTTATAGTCGAAAATACAATGTTACAAGTCATTTTTGTAAAGGTAGTCATTTCAGTCGAAAGAACGACGTCTAGATAACCATTTTGGAAAACATACTTCCACTTTGATTTTAACCATGATTTTTGGATTTAGTTTCATGTTCATAAGAAAAATAATTTTCCCAGAAGAACAACATTTAAATCAAAGTGTATCATAGTTTTTAATTAACTAACCCAAAACAGCCCGCGGTGTTACTACGACGGCGTATATCCAGTTTTACGGTGTTTTTCGTGTTTTTACGTTTTAAATCATTAAGTTAGCATATCATATAGATATAGAACATGTGTTTAGTTGATTTTAAAAGTCAAGTTAGAAGGATTAACTTTTGTTTGCGAACAAGTTTAGAATTAACTAAACTATGTTCTAGTGATTACATGTTCAAATCTTCGAATAAGATAGTTATACATATATGAATCGAATGATGTTATGAATATCATTACTACCTCAAGTTTAGTAGATAAACCTACTAGAAATGATAAAAAAAAATAACTTAAGCTTCAAAGGATCTTTGATGGCTTGGAAGTTCTTGAAATAGAATCATGACACAAAAACAAATTCAAGTAAGATTATTATTCGAATTAAGATAGTTATAGTTATAGAAATTGAATCAAAGCTTGAATATGAATATTACCTTGATTTAGAAAGATAACCTACTGTAAATAACAAAAGTTTCTTGATCTTAGATGATTGCTTGGAATGGATTAGGAAACTTGGAAGTAAACTTGTAAACTTGGAAGTGTTCTTGATGTGTTCTTGAGTAATTATTTTTATGATGATTATAGGTAATAACCAAAGCTTGTATTTGATAATTTTTGCTAGAAAAATAGTAACTTAGACGGTCATGGAAGAGTGTATGTGTTTTGAGAGAGAATTGGGAAGAAAATTAGAAGTGAAATGGAGTAGGTGGTGAGTGGTGAAGGTGAGTGGGGTTAAAAGGAGTTCTTGTTTTTGTTTCCTTGCTCATAAGTCATGCTAGATGTTAAATGATGGTTTCCACATGGTTAGGTGACTCACATGGGCTGCTAAGAGCTGATCATTGGAGTGTATATACCAATAATAAATACATTTAGAAGCTGTGTATTGTACAAGTACAAATACGAGTGCATACGAGTAGAATTGTTGATGAAAATGAATGAGGATGTAATCGTAAGTATTTTTGTTAAGTAGAAGTACTTGGATAAGTGTCTTGAAGTCTTTCAAAAGTGTATGAATACATATTAAAACACTACATGTATATACATTTTAACTGAGTCGTTAAGTCATTGTTAGTCGTTACATGTAAATGTTGTTTTGAAACCTTTAAGTTAACGATCTTGTTAACTGTTGTTAACACATTGTTTATTATATCTAATGAGATGTTAAATTATTACATTATCATGATATAATGATGTATTAATATATCTTAATATGATATATATACAGTTAAATGTCGTTACAACGATAATCGTTACATATATGTCTCGTTTCGAAATCCTTAAGTTAGTAGTCTTGTTTTTACATATGTAGTTCATTGTTATTATACTTAATGATATGTTTACTTATCATTTAACATGTTTATATATAGTGTATCAATATCTGAAAATGATTCATATGTAATTAGTAAGACGTTGTTATAACGATAATCGTTATATATACCGTTTTCAAGTTTCTTAATTCAATAGTCTCATTTTTATGTATATAACTCATTGTTAAAATACTTAATGAGGTACATACTTATCATAATATCATGATAACTATATATATATATATCCATATGTATGTCATCATATAGTTTTTTACAAGTTTTAACGTTCGTGAATCGCCGGTCAACTTGGGTGGTCAATTGTCTATATAAAACCTATTTCAATTAATCAAGTCTTAACAAGTTTGATTGCTTAACATATTGGAAACACTTAATAATGTAAATATCAATTTCATTTAATATATATAAACATGGAAAAGTTCGGGTCACTACAGTACCTACCCGTTAAATAAATTTCGTCCCGAAATTTTAAACAGTTGGAGGTGTTGACGTATCTTCCGAAAATAGGTGCGGGTATTTCTTCTTCATCTGATCTTCTCGTTCCCAGGTGAACTCGGGTCCTCTACGAGCATTTCATCGAACTTTTACAATTGGTATCTTGTTTTGCTTAAGTCTTTTAACCTCACGATCCATTATTTCGACGGGTTCTTCGATGAATTGAAGTTTTTCGTTGATTTGGATTTCGTCTAACGGAATAGTGAGATCTTCTTTAGCAAAACATTTCTTCAAATTCGAGACGTGGAAAGTGTTATGTACAGCCGTGAGTTGTTGAGGTAACTCAAGTCGGTAAGCTACTGGTCCGACACGATCAATAATCTTGAATGGTCGAATATACCTTGGATTTAATTTCCCTCGTTTACCAAATTGAATAATGCCTTTCCAAGGTGCAACTTTAAGCATGACCATCTCTCCAATTTCAAATTCTATATCTTTTCTTTTAATGTCAACGTAGCTCTTTTGTCGACTTTGGGCGGTTTTCAACCGTTGTTGAATTTAGATGATCTTCTCGGTAGTTTCTTGTATTATCTCCGGACCCGTAATCTATCTATCCCCCACTTCACTCCAAAAATTAGGAGATCTGCACTTTCTACCATAAAGTGCTTCAAACGGCGCCATCTCAATGCTTGAATGGTAGCTGTTGTTGTAGGAAAATTCTGCTAACGGTAGATGTTGATCCCAACTGTTTCCGAAATCAATAACACATGCTCGTAGCATGTCTTCAAGCATTTGTATCGTCCTTTCGCTCTGCCCATCATTTTGTAGATGATAGGCAGTACTCATATCTAGACGAGTTCCTAATGCTTGCTGTAATGTCTGCCAGAATCTTGAAATAAATCTATCATCCCTATCAGAGATAATAGAGATTGGTATTCCATGTCTGGAGACGACTTCCTTCAAATACAGTCGTGCTAACTTCTCCATCTTGTCATCTTCTCTTATTGGCATGAAGTATGCTGATTTGGTGAGACGATCAACTATTACCCAAATAGTATCAAAACCACTTGCAGTCCTTGGCAATTTAGTGATGAAATCCATGGTAATGTTTTCCCATTTCCATTCCGGGATTTTGGGTTGTTGAAGTAGACCTGATGGTTTCTGATGCTCAGCTTTGACCTTAGAACATGTCAAACATTCTCCTACGTATTTAGCAACATTGGCTTTCATACCTGGCCACCAAAAATGTTTTTTGAGATCCTTTTACATCTTCCCCATTCCAGGATGTATTGAGTATCTGGTTTTATGAGCTTCTCTAAGTACCATTTCTCTCATATCTCCAAATTTTGGTACCCAAATCCTTTCAGCCCTATACCGGGTTCCGTCTTCCCGTATATTAAGATGCTTCTCCGATCCTCTGGGTATTTCATCCTTTAAATTTCCTTCTTTTAAAACTCCTTGTTGCGCCTCCTTTATTTGAGTAGTAAGGTTATTGTGAATCATTATATTCATAGCTTTTACTCGAATGGGTTCTCTGTCCTTTCTGCTCAAGGCGTCGGCTACCACATTTGCCTTCCCCGGGTGGTAACGAATCTCGAAATCGTAATCATTTAATAACTCAATCCACCTACGCTGTCTCATGTTTAGTTGTTTCTGATTAAATATGTCTTGGAGACTTTTGTGATCGGTATATATAATACTTTTGACCCCATATAAGTAGTGCCTCCAAGTCTTTAATGCAAAAACAACCGCGCCTAATTCCAAATCATGTGTCGTATAATTCTGCTCGTGAATCTTCAATTGTCTAGAGGCATAAGTAAATACCTTCGTTCGTTGCATTAATACACAATCGAGACCTTGCTTTGAGGCGTCATAATATATCAAAAAATCATCATTTCCTTCAGGTAATGACAATATAGGTGTCGTAGTTAGCTTTTTCTTCAACAATTGAAACGCTTTCTCCTGCTCATCCTTCCATTCAAACTTCTTCCCTTTATGAGTTAATGCAGTCAAGGGTTTTGCTATTTTGGAAAAATCTTGGATGAATCTTCTGTAGTAACCAGCCAATCCTAAAAATTGACGTATATGCTTCGGAGTTTTCGGGGTTTCCCACTTTTCAACAGTTTCAATCTTTGCCGGATCCACCTGAATACCTTCTTTGTTCACTATATGATCGAGGAATTGAACTTCTTCCAACCAAAATGCACACTTTGAAAATTTAGCGTACAGTTTTTCTTTCCTCAACAACTCTAGCACTTTTCTCAAATGTTCTTCGTGCTCTTGATCATTCTTTGAGTAAATAACTATGTCACCGATGAAAACAATGACAAACTTGTCAAGGTATGGTCTACACACTCGGTTCATGAGATCCATGAACACAGCTGGTGCGTTAGTCAACCCAAACGGCATAACCATAAACTCGTAATGACTGTAACGTATTCTGAAAGCAGTCTTCGGAATATCATCCTCCTTCACCCGCATTTGATGATACCCAGAACGTAAATCAATCTTTGAATAAACTGACGAGCCTTGTAGTTGATCAAATAAGTCATCAATTCTCGATAGTGGATAACGGTTCTTGATGGTAAGTTTGTTCAACTCTCGGTAGTCGATACACAACCTGAATGTACCATCCTTCTTTTTGACAAACAAAACAGGAGCTCCCCATGGTGATGTACTTGGTCGTATAAAACCACGCTCTAAAAGTTCTTGTAGTTGGTTTTAGATTTCCTTCATTTCACTGGGTGCGAGTCTGTATGGAGCACGAGCTATTGGTGCAGCTCCTGTACAAGGTTTATTTGAAATTCAACGGATCGATGTGGGGGTAATCCAGGTAATTCTTTTAGAAATACATCGGGAAATTCTTTTACGACAGGAACATCACTGATGTTCTTTTCTTCAGGTTTAACTTTCTCGATGTGTGCTAGAATGATGTAACAACCTTTTCTTATTAGTCTTTGCACCTTCAAATTACTAATAAGATTTAACTTCGCGTTGCTCTTTTCTACGTATACCATTAAGGGTTTTCCTTCTTTTCGTACAATGCGAATTGCATTTTTGTAACATACGATCTCTGCTCTCTCCTTTTTCAACCAGTTCATGCCAATTATCACATCAAAACTCCTTAACTCTACTGGTATCAAATCAATCTTAAATGTTTCGCTAACCAGTTTAATTTCTCGATTCCGACATATTTTATCTGCCAAAATTAATTTACCATTTGCTAATTCGAGTAAAAATTTATTATTCATAGGCGTCAATGGACCACTTAATTTAGCACAAAAATCTCTATTCATATAGCTTCTATCCGCACCCGAATCAAATAAAACATAAGCAGGTTTTTCATCAATAAGAAACGTACCCGTAACAAGCTCCGGGTCTTCTTGCGCTTCTGCCGTATTAATATTGAAAACTCTTCCGCGGCCCTGTCCATTAGTATTCCCCTGATTTGGGCATTCGTTTCTGATATGACCCGACTTCCCACATCCATAACAAATAATGGCGGTATTATTTGTTCCGACATTATTTGTTCCTTTATTCTTGTTAGCCATTGGTCCATAAACTTCACACTTCGTCATACCATGACCCTTTCTATTACACTTAGTACACGATATCGTACAAAGCCCAGTCGGATGGTATCCTTCACACCTCTTGCATGGTTTCTGCCTCTGGTTGTTATTGTTGGGATTGTTGTTGTTGCGGTTGTTGTTATTGTTGGAACGGTTATTGTAGTTGTTGTAGTTGTTGTTGGGATCGTTATTGTTGTTGTGGTTAAAGTTGCGGTTGTGGTGGTAGTTATTGCGTTTGTAATTGCGATTATTGTTGTTGTTGTTATATTGGTGACTCTTGTCACTGTTTTCTTCCCACTTCCTCTTGACTTGTTTCGTGTTGGCTTCTTCGGTTGCTTGCTCTTTAATTCTCCTCTCAATCTGATTTATGAGTTTATGAGCCATTCAACTTGCCTTTTGTATGGAAGCGGGCTCGCGTGAACTCACATCTTCTTGAATCCTTACTGGTAACCCTTTTACAAACGCGTCGATCTTCTCTTCTTCATCTTCGAACACTCCCGGACACAATAGGCACAACTCTGTGAATCGTCGTTCATATGTGGTAATGTCGAACCCTTGTGTTCGTAACTCTCTAAGTTCTACCTTGAGCTTTCTGACTTCGTTTCTAGGACGGTACTGCTCGTTCATCAATTGCTTGAATGCCAACCACGGTAGTGCGTAAGCAGCATTTTGTCCTACCTGTTCAAGATAGGTGTTCCACCACGTTAATGCAGTACCTGTGAAGATATGCGTAGCGTACTTAACTTTGTCCTCTTTAGTACACTTACTTATGGCAAACACCGATTCAACTTTCTCGGTCCACCGTTTCAATCCAATTGGTCCTTCGGTTCCATCAAATTCCAAAAGTTTGCAGGCAGTGAATTCTTTATAGGAGCATCCTACACGATTTCTTGTGGAATTAGTTCCACTGCTAGATCCAGAGTTATTGTTATTTTGCATCGCAGCCTGTACTGCGGCTATGTTTGCTGCAAGGAAAACATGGAAGTCTTCCTCGCTCATGTTTAAATTCTGACGAGTCGTCGGTGCCATTTCCTTCAAAAATTGCCCAAAAGAATTAAGTTAATCATATAGAATATTAAGAGTAGTCAATAGTATTTCGTAGCATAATATGAACTCATTTATAAAAGCTTTTTCTTCATATTAGCATTTTATAGTTTTAATTCGGGTAGTACCTACCCGTTAAGTTCATACTTAGTAGCTAATATACAATTTAACTACTACAATTCTATATGAAAAACTGATTATAATAATATTTCGCGTTCAAACTTTTATACAATATTTTACAAACTTACAATATCGCTATTATACATATAGGATGAAATATAGCACATAATAACTTTGCTACTCGGCAGCTATAAAGGCAATTCTAGTTAATACGTAAGTTGTTCAGCAAAAGAAATAAAGACACGCAATTCAAAAGTCCAGAAACAAGTTATGCATTCTGGTTTTACTAAGACGACTTCCCATCCTTGGTCTTGTGGAAAGTAACCGTTATGACATTTGGCTAGGCAGCATGTTGTAATGTCGTCAAAAGGACGAGGGTTTTGTAATGTCCAACAGCCCCGTAATAATCTAAAAACCTTGTTTCTCACCCCAACTACTGAATCTGTCACTTGTGGGAAGGTTTTATTTAAAAGTTGTAACCCGATGTTCTTTTTCTCACTTTGGTAAGAAGCGAACATCACTAACCCGTAAGTATAATATGCTTCTTTATGTTGCATGTTAGAAGCTCTTTCTAACTCACGAAACCCTATGTTGGGATATGTTGAGTCAAAATAGGTTCTTAACCCATAGTGTAAAATTGCATTTGGGTTCCCCGCATTTAACGCTTTAAAGAAAACACGGCGTAACTTACGGTCTCCCCAATGTGATATACCCCACCTATCAAAGGAAAACCTTTTATAAACTAAGGCATTTCTGGAAAGTCTTTCAAATGTTTGACAAGTTAATTTCACCATAACTAAATGTACTGATGAATTCTGACCGACTCTAGACAAGATTTCCTCAATCATATCCTCTGATAGGTCTTCTAAAATATTCGGTTGTCTATCATTAACGTCCATTTTGTTTTTATACTGTAAAATGGACAAGGATTAGATTCGTAAAAGATAATTAACAAATAATACAAACAATTTTTACATAGAACATAAAAGTACAAGCACACTACTATACATATAATACACAACATAATTACAACCCTCTAATCTGAATCACTGGTTTCTTCTTCTTCGGACTTGGTTCGTTTTCCTAATTTTCTAGGGATATATGGTGTTCCTCTAATACGAGCCGTTGTTTTCCACAATGGTTTAGAAAAACCTGGTGGTTTAGAGGTTCCTGGGTTATTGTTACATTTTAGGAAATACGGATGTTGCCGATACATATAAAGTTCATCGGGGTTGGAATCAGGTTTCTCTATTTTTATACCTTTTCCCCTATTATTTTCTTTTGCTTTATTAAATTGGGTCGAGGTAATTTCTATAACATCATCGGAATCCTCATCGGGATCTGATTCATCGGAAAATTGGTAATCTTCCCAATATTTTGCTTCCTTGGCGGAAACACCATTGACCATTTTTAACTTTGGTCTGTTGGTTGAGGATTTTCTTTTATTTAATCGATTTACTGTAGGTATCAATATTTCTTCCTCCGGAACCTCTTCTTCTTCCGGTTCCTCCTCTTCCAGTTCCTCCTCTTCCGGTTCCTCTTCTTCCGGTTCCTCCTCTTCCGGTTCCTCTTCGGGAATTTGTGAATCTTTCCAATATATATTCGACTCTTCATTGTTATTAGGTGAGGCGATGGAATTTGTACCAGAGGTAGACATCTATCACACAATATCAAACATGTTAAGATATTAATTTATCACATAATATTTACATGTTACAATTTGTAGTTTCCAACAAAAAAAAATTTATTAAGCAATCATTTTTAAAGAAAACACGGTCGAAGTTCAGACTCACTAATGCATCCTAACAAACTCGATAAGACACACTAATGCAAATTTTCTGGTTCTCTAAGACCAACGCTCTGATAGCAACTGAAATATCCCGTTCATATTGATTATAAACGTTCCGTATTAATTGATTTCGTTGCGAGGTTTTGACCTCTATATGAGACGTTTTTAAAAGACTGCATTCGTTTTTAAAACAAACCATAACCTTTATTTTATCGACAAGGTTAAAAGGACACCACCTAGATTATCAGAAATGATAATCTAAAAATATCACACTTACACACTACCAATACATATTGGTTTACAATATTAATATGTTACAACAAAGTAAATCTCAAATGCAGTTTTAAACAATATTATACAAGCATGCTGACACCAAGTCTTGTCCATATATTAGCATGCAACAGTTGAAGCTCTTAATAATCACCTGAGAATAAACATGCTTTAAACGTCAACAAAAATGTTGGTGAGTTATAGGTTTAACCTATATATTATCAAATTAATATAATAAACCACAAGATTTCATTTATTCAATAATCCTACACTCGCAAGTGTATAAAAATCATTCTATGATGAACACCTGGTAACCGACATTAACATAATGCATATAGAATATTCCCCACATACTCGCAAGTATGTCATAAATTGGAAATCACAATCACCATATAAATCGAAGTATTAAAGCATTCCAAATTCCAAAATGGGGTTTGTTAGGCCCATAGATCTATCTTTAGGATTCGCGTCAATTAAGGGACATTTCCCTAATTCTTAGGCTACCAGACTTGAAGGGGCAATATTCGGTTTAATAATCTAACCATACAATGTAGTTTCGCGTACTTGTGTCTATTTTGTAAAACATTTAGAAAGCTGCATGTATTCTCATCCCAAAAATATTAGATTTTAAAAGTGGGACTATAACTCACTTTCACAGATTTTTACTTCGTCGGGAAGTAAGACTTGGTCACTGGTCGATTCAAGAACCTATAACAAATATGTACAGATATATCAAAGTATGTTCAAAATATATTTACAACATTTTTAATACGTTTTACTGTTTTAAGTTTATTAAGTCAGCCGTCCTCGTTAATAACCTACAACTAGTTGTCCACAGTTAGATGTATAGAAATAAATCGATATATATTATCTTGAATCAATCCATGACCCAGTGTATACACATCTCAGGCTAGATCACAACTCAAAGTATATATATTTTTATAATCAACCTCAACCCTGTATAGCTAACTCCAACATTACTGCATATAGAGTGTCTATGGTTGTTCCAAATAATATATATACATGGGTCGATATGATATGTCAAAACATTTGCATACGTGTCTATGGTATCCCAAGATTACATAATATATTAGAATACATGTATAATACAATATGATTTAGCTAGGATATGATTAACATAGATTTGTTACCAATTTTCACGTAGTTACAACAAGTAAAAATATCCAATCTTGTTTTACCCATAACTTCTTCTTTTAAATCCATTTTGAGTGATTCAAGTTGCTATGGTTTCATATTAAACTTAAGTTTATGAATCTAAACAGAAAAATTATAAGTTTATAGTCGGAAATACAGGTTACAAGTCATTTTTGTAAAGGTAGTCATTTCAGTCGAAAGAACGACGTCTAGATTACCATTTTGGAAAACATACTTCCACTTTGATTTTAACCATGATTTTTGGATATAGTTTCATGTTCATAAGAAAAATAATTTTCCCAGAATAACAACATTTAAATCAAAGTTTATCATAGTTTTTAATTAACTAACCCAAAACAGCCCGCGGTGTTACTACGACGGCGTATATCCAGTTTTACGGTGTTTTTCGTGTTTTCAGGTTTTAAATCATTAAGTTAGCATATCATATAGATATAGAACATGTGTTTAGTTGATTTTAAAAGTCACGTTAGAAGGATTAACTTTTGTTTGCGAACAAGTTTAGAATTAACTAAACTATGTTCTAGTGATTACATGTTCAAATATTCGAATAAGATAGTTATACATATATGAATCTAATGATGTTATGAACATCATTACTACCTCAAGTTTAGTAGATAAACCTACTGGAAATGATGAAAAAATAACTTGAGCTTCAAAGGATCTTTGATGGCTTGGAATTTCTTGAAATAGAATCATGACACAAAAACAAGTTCAAGTAAGATTATTACTCGAATTAAGATAGTTATAGTTATAGAAATTGAATCAAAGCTTGAATATGAATATTACCTTGATTTAAAAAGATAACCTACTGTAAATAACAAAGGTTTCTTGATCTTAGATGATTGCTTGAAATGGATTAGGAAACTTGGAAGTAAACTTGTAAACTTGGAAGTGTTCTTGATGTGTTCTTGAGTAATTGTTTTTATGATGATTACAGGTAATAACCAAAGCTTATATTTGATGATTGTTGCTGGAAAAATAGTAACTTAGACGTTCATGGAAGAGTGTGTGTGTTTTGAGAGAGAATTGGAAAGAAAATTGGAAGTGAAATGGAGTAGGTGGTGAGTGGTGAAGGTGAGTGGGGTTAAAAGGAGTTCTTGTTTTTGTTTCCTTGCTCATAAGTCATGCTAGATGTTAAATGATGGTTCCCACATGGTTAGGTGACTCACATGGGCTGCTAAGAGCTGATCATTGGAGTGTATATACCAATAGTAAATACATTTAGAAGTTGTGTATTGTACAAGTACAAATACGAGTGTATACGAGTAGAATTGTTGATGAAAATGAATGAGGATGTAATCGTAAGCATTTTTGTTAAGTAGAAGTACTTGGATAAGTGTCTTGAAGTCTTTCAAAAGTGTATGAATACATATTAAAACACTACATGTATATACATTTTAACTGAGTCGTTAAGTCATCGTTAGTCGTTACATGTAAATGTTGTTTTGAAACCTTTAAGTTAACGATCTTGTTAACTATTGTTAACACAATGTTTATTATATCTAATGAGATGTTAAATTATTACATTATCATGATATAATGATGTATTAATATATCTTAATATGATATATATACAGTTAAATGTCGTTACAACGATAATCATTACATATATGTCTCATTTCAAAATCCTTAAGTTAGTAGTCTTGTTTTTACATATGTAGTTCATTGTTATTATACTTAATGATATGTTTACTTATCATTTAACATGTTTATATATAGTGTATCAATATCATAAAATGATTCATATGTAATTAGTAAGACGTTGTTATAACGATAATCATTATATATACCGTTTTCAAGTTTCTTAATTCAATAGTCTCATTTTTATGTATATAACTCATTGTTAAAATACTTAATGAGGTACATACTTATCATAATATCATGATAACTATATATATATATCCATATGTATGTCATCATATAGTTTTTTACAAGTTTTAACGTTCGTGAATCGCCGGTCAACTTGGGTGGTCAATTGTCTATATAAAACCTATTTCAATTAATCAAGTCTTAACAAGTTTGATTGCTTAACATGTTGGAAACACTTAATCATGTAAATATCAATTTTATTTAATATATATAAACATGGAAAAGTTCGGGTCACTACAATTAAGTCTAATTTTTGATAAAGGTACACTCGCAAAACTAAAGTGTTAGTTTTCTAAGCGTATGAAAAGGCGTTCGAGAAACCGAAACTAGGACATAAGTCGAGAGTAAACGTACTAGCCATCGGAACTAATTTTACTAATCAACTATGCACGTAAATATAATATAATATATAATTAATTATATAAATTAAATATATTATATATAAATAAATATAAATATGGTGTCGGCAGAGTAAAACAAGCGAGACAGGCTAGACACAGGTGGCCATGCGATCGCATGGCCATATGCCCATCAAACCATGCGATCGCATGGGTGAAGAAATTAGCAAACATCTATAAATCGAGGAGTCATGCACTGGTTACACACACATATATATCTATCTATATTTCTCCGTATATATTTATATTAATATTATAAAGATTAAAATTATTTTTAATATTATTATTAATATTAGTAGTAATAGTATTAGTATTATGGAATATGGAAATTATTAGTATTATACATAAAATACTATGACGAGGTCATTAGCGAGTTATTTCAAAACGGGTTTTGCGAGCGGGATATAGCTAAGGAAATTATGGGTTATAGCTATGGAAGTTATGGGTATGGTTAGAGGGTATTGCTCGTGAGTCAAACTAGTGTTTATCATCTCCGTTACATCTACGTACTTTCCTGCAATATTGAATCACAATATTAATAAGTAAGCATTTATATCTTATCTTTTATATATTAATAGTGTATCCATATCTAGTGCTCGAGTATATATGTTTATGCATGCTAGTATGCTTTAATTTTGTAGTTAGATAGTTTATGATGAATCACGAATTTGATACATATGCTACTGATATAAAGTATATGATATGCATGTTTTTGGAAAGCTGACGAAAAATTATTAACTTTTCATTTAGAAATCGCGTGATTTCGATGAACGGATTAAAAGATATGGTCAACTGAATTATGGTTAACGTTAATTGAAATTGTGTTTGAAACTGTAAATTAATATTTAAACAACTTGTCTATGAGATTGAAAAATTGGATTTTCAAATATTACTAATCGAGTAAATGAATTTCTATATAAAGCATGTCTCGTTTTGTTGAACAATTATCAAAGTTGACTGTCTTAACATGTTTTAAAGCTTTATAAACACTATAATCTGATTTTACAAGTATTGAAAAGCTATGTGAAATAATAGAATATTTTCGATTACCATGATAATTCAAATATAATATAGCTCCTGAAATAAATAATAATTTGAGTTTGATAAACTATAAATTCGTTCAATTATCAAGACTTATACTATGTTAATGAACATGTATAGATTTAAAGATCATATTGGGTCAGGTTGACTTTTGAGATGACTTTGAGATGACTTTTGTTAACTTTTGCATGTCGGTCTCGAGCATTAGGATTGTGATACACTATGACCCGACCTAGCTTGTTAGACATGTATTGACCAACATATGTTCTCTAGGTTGAGATCTACGGTTATTTTGCATTCCGAGTTTTGGTCACATTTCGGTGAATGACCTTATGTGCTGCTAAGGTGAGTTTCATTTGCTCCCTTTTTAATTGCTTTTGCAATCTATATTTTTGGGCTGAGAATACATGCACTTTATTTAAACGCAATGGACACAAGTACATACAAAATTCTACACCGAGTTTGAACCAAAAATTCCATAGCTTTGGTAACTAGTAACTGCCAGTTATAAGAACTGGTGGGCGCGAGTAGTAGCATATGGATCCATAGGGCTTGACATCCCCTTCTGTTCCAGGTATAGAAACCCTAGCCTGAACTATAAAACAGACATATGCTATTTGAGTTTAGTACATGTTGGATTGCATGCATTGTATATGTTGGTTGCATGTATGTTAAAACAGGGGTACTTATTTTAACGTTAAAGTTTAGTTACCAGGGTGCTCAATTCCGTAGGAAATTTTGATAAACGTTTCTGGATGAAACAACTGAAATCTTGTGATCCACCTTTATATACAAATTATGCGCAATAATAAAACTATGAACTCACCAACCTTTGTGTTGACACTTTTAAGCATGTTTATTCTCAGGTTCCTAGAAGTCTTCCGCTATTTGCTTATACGTTATACAAGCTATGTGCATGGAGTCATACATGCTTTATTCGAGAAAACTTTGCATTCACAAAATCATCACCATGTATCTTATTTGACTGTATTGTCAACGGATGTATTGTTACAAAAAACTATTATATACGGTGATTGTCTATACGTAGAAATCATCAGATGTCGAAAACCTTGGATTTATATATTCATTTATGGTGTGCCTTTTCAAAAGAATACAATGTTTACAAGACGTATCATATAGAGGTCAAAACCTCACTATGAAATCAATGAATGATGTATTCGTCCAGATGGATTTAGACGGGTCATCATATGAAATGTGAGCAAAATCAGAGAAAGTGTTTTTTATAGGATACGGATGCGATGTTGAAGTTCAGTCCAATGAGGTTTGATGTAGAGAGATTTGATGGGAGGATCAATTTTGGCTTATGGCAGGTTCAAGTCAAGGATGTGTTGATTCAGTCCGGGTTACACAAGGCATTGAAAGGTAAACCCACCTTTGTTCCTGGCAGTGATTCTAGCAGTAAGTTCGATGAAGAAGATGGGATGATATGGATTTGAGGGCAGCAAGTGCGATTCATTTGTGTCTTGCAAAGAACGTGCTTGCAAATGTGCACGGGTTATAAACGGTAAAGGAGCTTTGGGTTATACTAGAGCAGTTGTACCAGGGCAAGGGCATCTCAAATCGGTTGTGTCTTAAAGAACAATTTCATACTCTGCGTATGGATGGGGGTTCAAAGATTTCAGATCATCTAAGTATTCTTAACGGTATTGTTTCAGAACTGGAGGCTATTGGAGTTAAAACGGATGATGAAGATAAAGCTTTGAGGTTGATATTATCTTTATCATCGTCCTATGAGTACATGAAACCTATTCTAATGTACGGGAAAGAAACGTTGAAGTTTGAAGATGTTACTAGCAAGCTCCTATCCGAGGAGAAAAGATTGGAAGATAACGGAGTCTCGTCATCAGAAGCTATGGTACTGTTGTGTTCGGATAGACGGAAGAGAAACTCCGGGAAGAATCTGGTATGCTGGAAGTGCGGGAAGGCTGGGCATGTAAGGGTTAATTGTCCAGGTGGAGCTAATTCAGCAAATGGCTCCAAAGGCGTTAATGATGTCTCCGTTATTACGGAGAGTGATGAATTCCTCTGAAGTCACGTCATCCTCATGGTGTGTCCGCGCCACCATGGAAAGGGATGTTCGTTAGCGGTTCCACAATTGCACATGGGCATTGGTTTGGCGTTTATGCAGGTTGTGTGGTGGAAACAGATGTTGTAGGTAATGAAACTTCCAAGGAAAGCCAAAAAGGAAGTTGCACCATAACAGTTCAGCTGGGTATACAACACGTGCCGATATAAAATGCTTGGAATGTGATATTCTAAGTGCTATACTCTTTATGGTGGAGTATGATAATTCTGTTTAGAGTTATGATTGTCTGTTATGACAATGATTGTCGGGTCTTGACAATGTTCGATGAAGATGCAAATTTTATTTCTTGGGTTAGAGGTAATGTCAGCGGCATGAAGATGAGGATCTTGAAGTTGTCGTCGAGGAAGCATCTACGCCGGTTTCTTTTGCAAAGTGGAAGCATGGTTACCTTCTTCTATCCAAAAGGTGAAGATTTGTTGGTTAAAGTTTTGGTTAGAAGAAATGGATATGGTTGCTTTGTATTTGTGAATGGATGTTATCCCACATAGGTGGGAGGAAGAAGTGGGAGGGGGTGACTTGGTTATAAAAGGAGTGTTAAGCCTCACTTCCAAATTGCACCAATCAATACACTTTAAGTATTTGATTATTTCTTTCTTTCTTACCCTTATTTGAGAGTTGTATTAGTTAAATATTTTGGAGAGTGTAGTTGGCTTAAGAGAGTCGTCTATATTATTATAACAATTTGTGATATAGTGTATTTCTCTCTTTAGGGCCAGTGGTTTTTCTCCTGTTTTGGAGTTTCCACGTTAAATCTTGTGTTGTGTATTGTTCTTATTTCTTTACTATTATTGTTGGGCTGGGTGGTGGGAATTAGTGAGACCGTAATTTTCCCAACACGTTTATCCCCTAATATTTATGTATAACTTTAGTGAATGATCTTTATGGTACATCTTTATGGTACTACATTAATTATCAGGTATTCAACCATCTGTGTAAGATATAGTAATGTGGGAAAGATATAACGTTGATTATGATGTAATAAAAAGTGAATTCAAGTTAAGCTTGAGCGAGGTTAGCATTGAGTACCGGCGAACGTGAAGCATAAGAAGCCAAGTTTGGACATGAAGACGCATAATGTCCAGAGGAGCGACACAATTGGCAAGTAGGAGGTTTTCGACCTCGGCCACGACCATAAGAGTTCCGACCTCGACCACGTCCACGATAATTAAAAGATCGTGAAGGAGTGGGCAAGGTATTTACATTGAATGATGCTTGAGCTGGAACAGTAGCTTGAACTGGAGAGATAAAGAGTTCGTGACTCTCAACTAAAGACAAGAGATCACGAAACGATGATCGTGGTTTAATCGCGCGTTGCATAGTAGAAAACGTCTCAAACGATTGTCCCAATCCACAAAGAAACTAGTGAAATTTATCAGATTCATCAACCGTGTGACCGATAGCTTGCAATTGATCACATAGAGTTTTGAACTTTTTACCAAACTTCGTAACTGTGGAAGTACCCTTTTGAAGATGTCGAAGTTGATCTTTAAGAGAGTGCACTCGATCAGAAGAATCATGGCTTAGCGAATTTTCCAAAGCAACCCACACTTCTCGTGCAGTTTTATAACCAACAACAATCGACATAGTTTCTTCGGTGAGAGAAGCGTGAAGAATGAGAAGGGCACGTTGGTCACCATCGAGCCATGTAGCAAGAGCAGTCGGATTAGATTGAGGCGATTCGGTTGAAGTGACAGAAGATTTAGAGGAATCGGCAACAGCAGCATCAGGTGGACGTTTGCAAGTCCCGTCAACATAACCAAGCAATTTTTTATAAGAGAGGAGAGGGGTTATTTGATGTTTCCACACTAAATAGTTGGAAGATGTGAGTTTAATGGTAAGCATGTGTAGGACGGTATTTAGTGGTAGGGTTCCATCACTTAATGTTGAAGATGTTGACATGATGAAGAAGAGTCAGTAGGGTGGGACAAAGAAGAAAGAAAGGGAAAAAAACCACGGCAGACAAGAGGAGAAGAAGAAAAGCTTTAGGCTGATACCAAATTGAGGTGTTAAATCTCACCACACAATTGTGGGATGTATATTGAACAAATATTTATAAGGTATAAAATACATGTTTAACTAGGAAACTAATATAATATGGAAACAAATATAAATATAAAAGAATTGTAGATATGCTATTGACTTGTCCTTCAAGGTGCGTTAATAATAAATATAAGCTTAATTTATTTGTAGTACAGTATTAAACAGTTACGTTATATTTACTTGAATAAATTCTATTCGATTATTGTATTTTGTGGGAAATGAAAGAAGATTGAACTGTGATCATGTCATTATCATTTATTTGGAAACAAAGACCCGTTGTACACAGCAACGAAGATCGTATGAAGGATGCAAGACACAAACAAAGGAGCTAATATTAATGATATGTATTTAATTATTGACGATTTAGTGCGAGGATACTGTAATGTGTTGATTAGAAAGAAGCTGGTCAATCATCACTTGCCAGTAATATTTAGAAAAACAAAGGAGAACAAGTCGCTGTAGTGAGATGATAAAAATAATGAAAACTGTAAAGAGATACGAATCAATCACCAACAAATTACCAAATCTATAAAACAGAGATTAATCCTTCTTTGAATCAAACAAAATAATAGAGAAACAGCAATCTTCTATTATCGAAGAAGATTGATTAAGTATAATCAAAACAGAAATCAAAACTACAAGATCATAATAGATGATCACTCAACTAATTGAGAGAGAAAACAAAAACACAGAAATTGATCGAATGAAAACCGCACAAGAAACCCTAAAATTGGGTATAAATATAAATTAATAATAGCAGTTAAGTCCCTCCAGTTTGTCATCTTGAATCCTTGAGCTCCAAGTATTCCAAATGCACTAAAAAGCCCCTTGAATTTAGAAAAAACATGCACAACCACTCCTTTTCAGTTAAACACTTAACCTGAAAAAATAACCAAGGACTAAACAAGTAAAAAGGATTTTAACAAATAATACAAGAATAAGATTGTAGAAACATCCCTCCCTCAATCTTATTCTTGAACAAGTCCAACAATCCCAGCTGATTACAGAAATAATTGTGTTTTTTTACACTTAAGCCTTTTGTAAAAATATCAGCAATCTGAACATTAGAATCTATTTTAACAGTTTGAATGATTCCAGAACTAATTTTTTCCCTTATAAAATGAACATCTATTTCTAGATGTTTTGTCCTTTCATGAAAAACAGGATTTGCAGCCATTTGTATGGCTGATTTATTATCACAGAAAAGAGGAATAGGAATAGTAGGCTTAACTTTCAGATCATGAAGAATTTTAAGAATCCATATAATTTCACATGTAGCATTACCCATAGCTCTATACTCAGATTCAGCAGAAGATCTTGCAACAACATTTTGTTTCTTGCTTTTCCAAAGAAACTAAAGAATCTCCCATAAAAACACAATATCCATTGACAGATTTTGACATGAAAATAGCCTTAGCCCAATCAACATCAGCATAGGAAACTAAATTCAAATTTTTTGACTTAACAATAACATTTCCTTTACCAGGTGAAAATTTAAGATACCTTAAAACATGGAGAGCAAGTTTAAAATGAGATTGTAAAGGTCTATGCATAAACTGACTCAAACAATGTACAGCAAAAGAAATATCAGGCCTTGTCATTGTTAAATAAATCAGTTTTACAACAAGTCTATGATATGTAGTAATATCATTCAAAACAGGATCACTTTCAGTAGGCTCAGTTTTACATGAAATGTTTTGTTCTATAGGAACAGAGAGAGGTTTACAACCTAGTAAACCAAACTCATTAAGTAACTCCAAATAATACTTCCTTTGACTCATACAAATACCATTTTCAATGTTTAGAATCTCAATTCCAAGAAAGTATTTCAAAGTTCCCAAATCTTTTATCATAAAATTTGAATTTAAATATTCCTTAAACTTTTTAATTTCAACAATGTTATTTCCAGTGACAATGATATCATCCACATAAACAAGAACAGCAAGAAAAACATCACCATCAGTTTTTGTGTATAAAGAATAATCATTAATACTTTGCACAAATCCATTTTGAAATAAAACACTAGATAATTTCTCATTCCATTTTCTAGGAGCTTGTTTCAGACCATATAAGGATTTAACAAGTTTACAAATTTTATTACTGTTATTATCAAGATATCCTTCAGGAGGTTTCATATACACATCTTCATCAATTTCATCATAAAGAAATGCATTATTAACTTCTAATTGAAACACAAGCCAATCATTATTAATAGCAAGAGTAAGAAGACATCTAACAGTAACCATTTTTACAACAGGAGAGAAGGTTTCATCATAATCAACACCTTCTCTTTGACTAAACCCTTTTACAACAAGTATAGCCTTATATCTTTCTATTTCACCATTAGCTTTATATTTTATCTTATATATCCATTTACTCCCAATTGGTTTTCTTCCAGGAGGAAGATCAACTAAAATCCAAGTATTATTTCTATTTAAAGCTTCAATTTCAGTATTCATAGCATCAACCCAATGTTTATCTTTACAAGCTTCAATATAACAACTAGGCTCAACACTTTTGTTCAAATTGGACACAAAACACAAGTTATCATGAGAAAGATTAGCATAGCAGACTACTTTATTAATATCATATTTCACACTATTATCAACAATATAATCATCAAACTTAGGTCTCTTAGTAGGTCTACTAGACCTTCTGAGATTAATGTCATCTCATAAAGTTTGAGTTGGATTAGTTTGAAAAATATTTTGAAAATTGCCCTCGGGAGAACTAGTGCTATCACTAGTATTATCATCAAGTGTTGCACTTTGAGTATTATCTTCAGTTTCACTATTAGTGTTACTTAAAGAATCATACTATGTGCCTTCACTTACTTCAGCTTCTCTTTCTCTCCCTTCATCATTGGGACTTTGAGTGTTGGTATTTTGACTTTCAAAAAATATTTGATCAAAGAAATTTAAATGATTAACATCAGACTCAAAATCATTGTTCTCATAACAAGTATCAACCTTTTCTTTTAAAGGAAAAACAGTTTCATAAAATTTAACATCTCTTGAATAAAAAATGGTTTTTGAATCAAGACTAAAAAGTTTATAACCCTTTTTAACAGAAGAATAACCAATAAAGACACATTTCTCAGCTCTAGAACTGAATTTATCAGAATTGTTTAACACAGTAGCAAAACATAAACAACCAGACACCCTTAAATGAGAGAGACTGGGTTTAAATCCATACACCAACTCAAAAGGAGACTTTCTAGACAGCACAGAAGATGGTAATATGTTAATCAAATAACAAGCAGTTAACACACAATCAGTCCACATATTAAGAGGTATCCCTCCTTGAAACATAAGACTTCTAGCTACATTCAGCAGATGTCTATGTTTCCTTTCAGCAATCCCATTTTGCTGAGGAGTATAGGCAATAGTGGTTTGATGAATAATACCTTGAGTAGAACAAAAATTATCCATTTTAGAATTAACAAATTCAGTCCCATTATCACTTCTTATAATTTTAACTTTTGTGTTAAATTGATTTTGAAGTATGTTGTACAAATAATTCACATTGTCAAACACTTCATCTTTGATTTTAATCAGAAAAATCCAAACAGCCCTAGTAAAATCATCAACAATAATAAGAAAGTATTTGTATCCTTCCTTACTAACCACCTTATATGGACCCCATAGATCAAGATGCAATAAATCACCTAACATAACAGACTTATTTTTACTAAGAGGAAAAGGTTCTCTTGTTTGTTTTGCCTTATGACAAATCTCACAAGGTTCAGTAAAATTAGAATCTTTTAAATTTAATTTTTCTTTTAAGACCACTAAAACTTGACTTGCAGGATGTCCAAGTCTGTGATGCCAAAGTTTTAAAGAACCACAAAAAGAATTAGCACAATTACCAATATTCATTTTCTTAAACATATAAAGACCATCTTTTTCATCACCAATCCCCACTAATTTGTTTAGCATCAAATACTGAATAAAACAATGTTGCTCATTAAACCCAACAAAGAATCTGTTACCAACAGTTAACTTATTAACAGACAGTAAATTCACACAATATTCAGGAATATATAAGACATTATAAAGAGTTATAAATTCATTTATTTGAATATTCCCAACTTTAACAATTTTAGCTTGAGTGCCATTAGGATGAGATACAGAAATATTCATATTAGACACATCAATTTCATCAAATAAATCACTGTCAGAGCAAATCATATGTTGATTTGCTTCTGAATCTATAATCCAATCTTTATGATGATGTTTATTATTTGTAGAAAACATGTTATTACAAAAGAATTTTTCAAAATTTGAATTAAATTTACTGCTATTATTCCAAAAACTACCTGACATATTAGCATTAAGAGCAGCAGTAGAATTCTCTTTGTCTTTATCATTAATGAGACTCATTAACTTTGAAATCTAATCAACAGTAAAAGGAGAACTACTAGTGGTAGCATTAGCATTATCAGAAACACAATTGTTATTATTAGCAGTAAATTTTGGAGCACCCTGATTAAATGGTTTTCTTATATAGCCAGGAGGATATCCAATAACTTCAAAACATCTATCCACAGTGTGACCAATCCTACCACACTTAGTACACTTATAATTTACATTAATACCCCTTCCAGTTCCAGACCTTTTAAATTGATTTGTATTATTCATATTATTAGGTCTATTAAAGTGGTTGTTTCCATTAACATTATTAGGTGTTGATGTGTTAGCGAAGGGGTACGAAATATTATTATTTTTTTACTACGAAATACTATTAAATACGCTACAATTTTACACAAGTTATTTATTTCTTTATAGAATGGATATACCTAAACCTTGCTACAACACTTATAGGCAGTGTACCTAATCGTAGAGTAGTGTAGTTTTTAGTAAGTCCGGTTCGTTCCACAGGGAGCTAGCTAAGTTTAACCCTATATATATTTTAAACTATATTTGTATAAATATATATATATATATATAAGTAGTATTATTATTATTATTATAAAAGGGAGTTTTTACCATTTAGTGACCGGTTTGTCGATTTTAAATAAAGCGTAAAGATAAATAACGATAATTAAAATGCGTAAAATAAATAACAATGACGATATATAAAATTGCGAATAATAAAATGATAGTAATTAAAAGTACGATGAGAAATACGATAAAAGAATTATGCTTATTTAAACTTCCATAATCATGATGTTTGACGTTTTGATTTTAATTTATTACTCTGGGTTAATTGTCCTTTGTCCTGGATTTATTTGATACCTATCTAGTTTTTGTCCATAATAGTCCATCGGTCATAATTATAAAATGCTCGTCAAATTAACCTTATTCCCGAAGTCAAATATTCCAACTAATTAGGGATTTGAACTGTAACAAGGTTTTAATACTTTGTTTAATGATTACACCAGGTTATCGACTGCGTATAATCCAAGGTTTTAATACTTTGTTAACAATTACATCAATTACCATTGGATGTAATCCACCCCTGTTTTAATGAGATATGAATATTAATTTACCCACTTAATCAGTTTGAATAATCAATTACCCAACCTGAATAATTAATTAAATGATTGTAACAGATGTCGTATAAACGTCACTAAATAGAATATTCATAATCATTTAATAATTATTACATTAACTAATTTGAAAATAGGTTCGACAGATTCCAACGAGTTGTCATTCGTTATTAGACAATACCCCTCATCTATTAATAGTCCATAGTCCAATGTCCATAAGTGTCGGTCTTTTGTCCAAACCCAAATTATGGTACAAAATTCAATAACCCCGCCTTTAATATTTAGTCTAACATCACGATTACTTCTGCTCAAATAAGCATAATAATAACTTAGTTACGAGACATTAATTTAAAAAGGAAGAACATAGCTTACAGTGGTGATTAATCGCGTAGCGTTACACGGACAGAATTTTAACTTACAAACTTACAACATTCGCCACTATAACCTTATTATTATTAAACTTAAATTAAAATTAAAATTATATATATATATATATATATATATATATATATATATATATATATATATATATATATATATATATATATATATATATATATATATATATATATATATATATTTACGTATATAGAAAAGAAAGAAAAGGGGTGCATGAATCGAGGAGAATTCGTTGGCTTTTATAGGCCCACTTTGAACTGTACAGCTCCGCGAGTGTGGTACTTTTGTGCCTTACAGCTCCGCGAGTGTGGAGCTTCGGATTCCAGCTCACCAAATTGAGTTAAACGTGGGCTGCTGAATATTATAATATATAATATAATAATATATAATTTTATATAATTATATATATATTATATTATATTCTTGTGCATAGTTGACTTGTAATTTTAGCTCCGTTGAGTTGTACGTTGATGCTCGGTTTATGTCTCAGTTCCGAATTTTCGAACGCCTTTTCGTATGCTTAGATATCTTGTACTTTGCGTTTCGCGGCTTGTACTCTTGTCATTTTTAGGCGTTTCTCATCAATAAATTGAACCACTTGGATTGTACTTTGTATTTTTTAGCTTTTTGGTCATTTGCGTCTTCAAATCATCATTTTCTTCTTTTGTCTTTGCACTTATTTATTTAAACGAATATTACATAAAAATAGAACAATTGCAACTAAAAGCTTTACATATTGGAAGGATATTGCTATGAAATATATGTTCCTTTTTAGCATTATCAGAACTTGCGTCTTCAAATATATGTTGCTTGAACGTTGCTTGTCCTCAAGCAATACAGAACTTGAAATTAAATCACACTTCACTCTAATCACTTTTTTATTCTCACACTTTATACATCAGTGATTTTGATACGGCGGTATAAACAATGAGAGTAACAATATAGTTTACAGTCCCACATGACTATAAAAATTTAGATCCTTTAAGGAAATTGGATCTTTATTATGATGACCCAGAAATTTTTGACCAAATTTAAACTTAATCTTTACATAATTCCGACACGATAAGCAAAGTCTGTAATGTTGAGTCTCAAAATTTTTAAACTGCTTACATGAATTCATATAACCTTTGACTAGTTCCGACGATTCACGAACAACTAATTGTAAATAGATATGTGTGTATGTATATATGTATTAGATGTTGTTGTTATTAAAAATTAATAAAATAAAAATAGGATATTATAATAATTATTATTTAAAATATATCTCTATATATAAATAAAGTATATTAAAAATAAATATTAAATGATTGTAATACTCGTTTAATGTTCCGATTGATATTAAGCAAGTTAAATTCAAACTTATGTAATTTTAAAATAAACGGTGATACGAAAATGAGTTCTATAAATTTTAGGCTTATTAAAAATGTATTTAGGAACTATTTTTTAAGTTTTAACACTTTTTATATTTTACCCAGAATTGAGTGGGACAGTTGATGTAATTTTTATTTAACAAATTAAGGATTGAATTTTATACCATAATGACTAAAATAAATAAATATATTTAATTTAAAAATATGGGATTTTGTTGAAGACTTTTTTATCCGCCACTGAATTAACAACGGGATCCGATATAGCAACCCGTGAAAACTGTCGGCACAAAATTATAAGGTTGTGGCTGCTTTCCTATTTGTTAAAGTGTTAAATGATTGGATTCATAAACTATGTACTTATTTATATATATATGGATATGCACGACATACATATACAGACACATAATCACACTCAATTTCTATTACTATTACAAGTTGCTGTTTTCTTTTTGACTAAATTCATTCTTTAGATTATATATATATATATATATATATATATATATATATATATATATATATATATATATATTATATATATACAAAAACATATGCTTAGAAATATAGAAAACAAATACACTGTCATCTCTTTGCTTGATCTCCAAAACACCATCCACGGTCACCTCCACGACGCCACACTAGAGCCACCATGAACCACCTAACCTTCAAACTATATAACTCACACACCACCATGATCATCACCTTCAAAACATGCGAGAAATTCATCTACTACTACTCGAAATATTCACCACGGGGACACCACTTCACAACCTCCATGAACACCACCACCATTGTTAACTACTATCCTCCACTCCTACCATCGTGCATTTCTACTGTCACCTACCATCACTTTCCATCACCAACATCCAACGGCCACCACTAAAAACTACCACCTCTCACCTTCCTCAATCTCTCTCATCTCTCTCTCATCTGTTTTTGCTTCTATTACCTTTTACATTCAAGAACCATACAACCACCACCTTGAACATGTTGTTACAACCCTCCAACCACCCTCACTAAATCACCTTTGTTAATTGCAACTACTACGCTCTCATGTCCACCCAACTATGTTGTCGTGAATATCAAACCTATTTTTTTTATCCGAGAAGTACCAACTTGCTACGGGTGATGACGTTATTTTAAATGTGATTATGATGATAATGATACTCCGATTGTAAGGGTGAGTGGAAAATGATATCATGATGATGATATATGATAACCCAATGATACATAATGTACAGTGACGATGATGAAGGTAAACTGAAACCCCACCATCTTTCATTGTTTGCTGTTTTCTTTTAATTACTCTATCTACTAAACCTCCTGATCAAAACTGCTATATCTCCATCATTGTGGTTGTTCATCTCTATTGCTGCTACTCGTTGCTCTCTTGTTGCTGTTTAAAACACGTACCCAAACAGTCTGCTGTTATGGTTTTATTTTAAGTTTCTATTCCATTCGAAAATTCATATTACCATACCAAGAAACCTACAAACAAACCTACAATTTGGTTGCTTCTGCTCACTGTTACAGCTGGGTTCGAGATTCCTGTTTGGTTAATCAACTAAATCGACGCCTTATAAATCTCGTTGTGATTCCACAACCATCTTCACCATAAATCGATTTATTGTTTTGGCCTGAATTAACCATCGACTAAACCTGTTATTATTTGTTTCCTGTTACTATTATCGAACCCTACCTGGTGACTGCTGCAACTTACCCCTTCGTTCTTATATTTTTTTATATAAATCAAAACCCTTTTATTCAACTGGGTCAATTAATCTATTGTTGAATTGGGTCACTAGTGGACTAATTAGAATTCGAAATAGACTTACATACTTGGACTACTTCATTGGGCCGTTGTGTGTCTGTGTTCGAATTGGGCCGTGTTGTTGGGCTGTATGACATACAAAACCCATGAAAATGGCAGCTGGATCGAATTATTTATGTGTTTGGATATATAAATGGGTTGTAGATTTTGGGTTAAAAGAATTAAAACTCCAAATTAAAACAGAAAACAATAAGGAGCTTGACAGTTTATAGTGATTGTGGGTTAGCGAGAGGTCTCAGGTTCGATCCCGGGCTGTGACATTTTTTTTTTAGAAAAAGAAGGAGAAGAAAAAAGGAAAACAAAATACTATTGGAAAACAAAAACGGACGAATGGTTAAGGATGTTATCGAGTTAGCGGGACGTCGCGGGTTTAAACCTGGACTTGGGCATTTTTAAGGGCTACTTCTTTGAGGTAGTTTATTTATTACTCATTTTTTTTGTTGTTATTATTAATTATTATTGCTATTAGGTTATTAAAAATATTAAAGATATAATTACTAGTATCATTATTATTTTTATAAAAACCATATTATTATTATTATCAATATTACTACTAATATTATTATAATTACTACTATAAAAATTAGTCATATAGAAATATACTTCACTAAACTATATTAACATTTTTTTATTTTATTTAAAGTATATAAAATAAATACATTTAATTAAGTTATTAATGAAATACATAATTTATTAAATTAACAAGTATATCACTAATAATATATATATTCGTTCGATTACAATTATGTGTGTTAATATATATACAAATGATATAGGTTCGTGAATCCGAGGCCAACCTTGCATTGTTCAGTTCCGTTGTATTCATATTTTTACTACAAAATATCTTATTGTGAGTTCATTTGCTCCCTTTTACTCTTTACATTTTTGGGACTGAGAATACATGCGCTACTTTTATAACTGCTTTATTAAATGCTTTTGAAATACATTTTGAACTGCGAATATATGAAATGCTTTTATAAATGTTTGACAAGATAGACACAAGCAAAACATTCCTCGAATGAATTATGTGGACGTGATAATTGCCACCATTGAATTATGTGGACGTGATAATTGCCACAATTGATATGAATATTTTTCCCCTGATTATTATTGCTTGGTAACCTAAGAATTAGGGAACATCACTAATTTTGAGAATTAGTGCACGCCTAATTGACTCGAATCCTAAAGGTAGCTACCGGGTTTAACACCCCCACCTAGAATGTTCACTAGACGGAAGGGCTAGTGGGCGTGGTGTTTAGTACTTCGAAGTTTATATGATTATTATACAGACGAGATGTTCTGTTTTGGGGATATTATTATGCGCATTATATGTTAAGGTCGGTTACCAAGCCAAGTTATGAAATCAATGAAAAGTGAATGTTATGCATCGAGAGAATGATTTTATACACAAGTTATGTGTATGTTATTTTTGTGCACGAGATATGTGTACGGTTACTAAGATTTATGAAAAAGGATTTCGTACACGAGAAAGGTGTAGTATATTTAAAATATATCGCATGTACATTACAGGTGGGTATAGGATTCGGGCCCATTTGTAACATGCAACATTTAAATCTTATGGTCTATTAAAATGATGAATTTTATTATTTTAAGATAAACTTATGAACTCACCAATCTTTTGGTTGACACTTGAAAGCATGTTTATTCTCAGGTATGAAAGAAACCTTCCGCTGTGCATTTGCTCATTTTAAAGACATTATTTGGAGTCGATCATCGCAATGGAACCAGATGTTGGTGACTTCGTCCAGATGGATTAGGACGGGGTATGACATTTATGAAAACATTTGATCTTTTGAAAATTCATTCTAGCTTTTATCCTATATAAGTTTTCCGGAATAACCCTTCACCGGTGTTGCAAAATGTTTTTGTGGGTTGCGTGGGTTTCATATTTTAAAATTTTAGCTCAAAACTTTACGGTTTTTTGTCACCCACTTGCTAATCCTTGTATTAGGAAAGCACACGTCCAGTATACTTGCTCCGTATATTACCTTTCGGTAAACTACCGTCCGTTTGTAAAGGAAAGCGATGAACAAGCAACTGTTAAGGCAATGTCTAATGACATGCAGATGTTCATGGTCCACAACGTGTCGGATGCAATTACTATCCTTTGTAGGAGCAATAGTAAAGATCACCCTATAATTTTTTGGTCTGGCACAAGGTCCTGTCTTCGACCATGCTATGCAACCACCGTTCTTACGTTCAATGGTAATGAACGCATTGAAAATAGGTTTTTCAGAAAACAAATCGGTTTTAATTTGATCAAAATATTTTCTCGTTCAAGTTCGAGTTTAGATATCATCGAATTCTATGAGTTTGTAATTCTCAATCTTTAAAGTCAATTTCAAGGATTGAGTAATATCAGTCTTAAAAGCTAATTTTTAATCTTTAAGGAGATTATCCTTTCTGGGGTCTGATTCATTAGTCTTATCAAGCTAATTTGCACGATGCCCTCCCCAGTTTACGAGACAGATCCTCTCATGGTTAGGATAAGTCTGATCACTTGGCGACCCTGTTTGATGCTGAGGTCCGTAGATTTCCTGCTGATTTTAGAGATGACTTTTCTAGATTTTTCGTCAACCTACAGCTAGTCTGGACGACAACTTCCTGACCTAAATCAAGAAGCGCGTGTCTTTTTCGGAAGACTTTACTTCCTTTTAATGATAGAATTGATTCATCGTATAGATCCATCTTTCTTTTAAATATATTACAGTAAATCGGAAATCGGGTAAAACAGTTAATTTAGTCCAAAACAGAAGCACCTGCAATAACTTTACAGAAACATGTGATAGATGGTTTTTATTTGAATAACTTGGTATATTCTCCCCGCACTTGGCTTTTATTTATTTCTTTCTTTGCCATTTTATTCTCCTCTTTTCCATTTTAAATGAATTCAAGTATTTTAGGTTGTTTCTCAATTTATGTCCTTTCCGAGGTAACGATAATTTCGGTATTAACACCTAGTTTTATCGTTCATAAATATGTATAAACATGATTTTGAATTCATTTAGTTAAAAAATTTTCAAATTTTCACAAAATTTGGCAAATAAACCAAGTGCAAACACGAGAGAATTTATAACCCTTCCCCACACTTGAGATCATGCAATGCCCTCATTTGCATGAAATCAGACTATAATTATAAATTCATGAGGGTAATTAGTGTAGAAAAGTGATTAAAAATACCCAGTTTGTAATTTCAAAGCTCGTCAAATGATAGATGGCGTGCCTCATCGTTCATTCCTTTTGTTGTAATTTCACATATGTTTTGCGTCTTATCGTTAAAATTAGTAGTTTTTGCTGAACTTAATGCTAGTCTTTGAAAGTGCGCTGTTTTACCCTGTTTTGTACATAAGATAAACTACAAACATATATATACATAATATTTTTATTATTTTTTTTATAAAACCTTTATTTATTAAAATAATTTAAATGAATAAATTTTAAAATTTTGTTTCCTTTTACTTTAGGTAGAGGTAGTTTCAGTATGTTTACCTAGTCCATCCCTCGACAAAATTTAAAAATTGTCGTTTTAAAAGTGATTGTTTTAAAAGCAAAGATTTTTGGGTTTTTTAATTTTTTTGGTATACTTTAGATCAATAAAATTAAAAATAATGATAACAAAATTTTTCGCCCCGCCCTCGGGTAAAGCAATTTCGATTCTATGATCTTTTCTTTAACTTAAGACGAATTTTAGAAATTATTTTTTAAACTTAATGAAATAAAGTAAATTTTGTTTTTAAATTCACACAAAACATAAATTTAAAAAGCGTATTAATTTCATACAAACCTATAAAACAAAAAAAAAAATTCAGAATGGAGGGAGAAAACTAGTTTTTTAGTGTCTGCTAGTGGAAAAGAACAATCGGATTCCATTCTCGGAACTACACGAGAACAGAACAACTAACTCTAGACAGCGTTTTCTTTTTAGAACATTTGAATCTTCCCACACTTAGGTAGCTATGGTGTCGAAATTATGATTAACTTCATCGTCAATTTCTCTTGGACCATAATCAACTTGCATATCTGTGACTTTCACTTTAAGCCATTGGTCGGATTCCTGTGTAATATCCACAAATTCAACTAGTTTCGCTTTTTCTTTTGGCGATAGATTGGATACTAACCGACTACATAACTTAAAGTTCCCCTTGGTTCTATCATCGCGAATCCGTTTAATAAGTTTCTTCATTGAACTGTTAATAACGGGATCATTTAATTTCGTATCAACAACGGGGTTCTTTGTTATCAGGTCATCATTAGGTGTTACTTCATCTTCCCCACACTTAGGCGTTTTATTATTGCTAAGCACTACCGTTGGAGTTGGTAAAACAATATGCTTCTTACCAATCGTTTTTGTTGGTTCAACGGTTTTGGTTGCTGGAGATTTAGACTTTCGAATCACAAAGGTGACTGATTTGTCACCATCATTAAGTGTCATTCTACCATCTCTTACATCAAATAACGCCCCGGTGGACGCTAAGAATGGTCAACCTAAAATTAGAGGAATGTTTGAGTCCTCTTCTATGTCAATGACAATAAATTCGACTAAAAAGGTTAAATTACCCACTTGAACTGGTACGTTGTCAGCAATTCCAACTGGGTGCCTAATGGTTTGATCAAAGAGTCTAACACTCATGTTCGTTGGATTTAACTCACCTACTCCTAATCTCTTATATAATGAAAGAGGCATAACACTCACACTCGCACCTAAATCTGCTAGTGCATCATACATGACACAATCATTAAGTAGACAAGAAACAATAAATTCACCCGGATCACCCACTCTGGGTGAAGGTTTTGGTGGAACTGCCTTTACCGGGTTTACTTCTATGGTTTTTGTTTCTTGCACTTTCTTATTCTTCTTCTTCTTCTTTCTAAAGGTATCACAAACTTTATTACCTATCACTTGCTCATACTCAACTCCTTTTCTTGGAAACGGGATGGGTGGTCTGTATGGTGTCACCACTAGCTTTACATACTTGGGTGGTGGTGGTGGCGTAACTTCTTCATTGTTACTCACATCGAAAACCTTCCCATCTTCTGATGATGGTTTTTTAGAATTCGTTGATACCATATTAACATTCTCATTCCGAGGATTTACTTCAGTATCACTCGGTAGCTTTCCTTGTTCCCTCTTACTCATCAAGCTAGCAAGAGTACCTAAGTGTTTTTCTAGATTCAAAATGGAAGCTTGTTGAGTTCTTAATGACTGATCAAACCTCTCATTTGTTTGGGTTTGAGATGTAATAAATTGTGTTTGAGATTCCATTAGCTTTGCCATCATTTCTTCCAGATTAGGCTTTTTCTCTTCGATTTGTTGTGGTGGTTTATACAAGCTAGGTCTTTATTGATTGAAAGTGTTGTTTTGAGTTGGTTGGTTATTCGGACCTTGTTGGTTATACGAGTTATTGTTGGGTCCATTCGGATTGTAAAGAATGTTTTGATTTCGATTGAAGTTTGGCCTTGGCGGTTGATAATTATTTTGATAATTATTTACCGGCCTTTGGTTCATATAGGAAACATTCTCACGTTGTTCCATAGTTTGTTCAATATGACAATCTTTCGTTAAGTGTGGTCCACCGTATTTCTCACAACTGATTCGTATTGCGTGAATATCTTTAGTCATCTTTTCTATTCGTCTCTCGAAAGCATCTATTTTTGCGGAAACGGAATCAAAGTCATGGCTAGAATCGGCTCTAGCCGCTTTAGATGATCTAACGATGTCTTTTTTCCTTGAGCTAGAATCAGCTCTAGCCGCTTTAGATGATCAAAGTCACAAGAAACGATGTCTCACTTGTGAAGTCGGGTTCAAAAAATGGATTATCGGAAATTTGAATTGGAGTACTTGGTTGACTAGATGACGATTCTAAAGAAAAATCGACGGCGACAATATTGGCTAGATGTCTTGATCGAGTTACAGGTGGTGAACGTATGAAAGGTGGTGAACGTTTTGCTCGGTGCATTCACTGAATATCCTATTAGTTATAAAAATAAAAAAAATTATATAAGTTATCAAATTAATAGACTTTTATGATTTTGCCCACGTTTCGAATAGCCAATAGATGCAGCAGGTAGCCAGGACCCTTTAGCTCCGTTGAGTTGTACGTTGATGCTCGGTTTATGTCTCAGTTCCGAATTTTCGAACGCCTTTTCGTACGCTTAGATATCTTGTACTTTGCATTTCGCGGCTTGTACTCTTGTCATTTTTAGGCGTTTCTCATCAATAAATTGAACCACTTGGATTGTACTTTGTACTTTTCAGCTTTTTGGTCATTTGCGTCTTCAAATCGTCATTTTCTTCTTTTTTCTTCGCACTTATTTATTTAAACGAATATTACATAAAAATAGAACAATTGCAACTAAAAGCTTTACATATTGGAAGGATATTGCTATGAAATATATGTTCCTTTTTAGCATTATCAGGTGTCTTAGCAACAAAAGCAGAACTTTGAGACTTTTGACCAACGATATGTCCAGAAAAATTCCTATGAGACTCTTCCCTTGAAATAACTGCAAAAGCAGTTTTAACATTGGGAAGGGGATCAGTCATAAGAAGATTACTTCTTATTGGCTTGTAAACCTCATCAAGTCCCATAAGAAACTGCATAAGTTTCATTACACTGTTATGTTTAACAAAATCAGCATTAGCAGTACAAACACATTCAGGCAACTTAACAAGAGCATCAAATTGTTTCCACAAAGTATTTAGCTTATGATAATATTCAGAAACAACAGAACCTCGTTGTGTCAATGAATTGATTTGCTTATGTAAATTAAATGTAATTGAACCATCAATTTTATCATAAGTTTCTTTGAGTTCTTGCCAGACAGTAACAGAATTATTAGAAAAGATTTGTCCCAAATACAATTCATCTGAAATCGATGTAAGTATCCATGTTAATACCACAGAATTACATCTATCCCATTGATTTAACAAAACTTCATTTTCATAATCACTTCTTTTACAAGTTCCATCAATAAATCCCTTTTTATTTTTAGTATTTAAAGCAAGAAGCATAGCTCTGCTCCAAACACTATAATTTTTAGTTCCTTTCAATTTAATTGACACAAGTGCAGTTCCAGTAGTATCACTAGCATGCGGATACAGAAGATCAACAAAATCTAATTTATTAACCAAAGTTACCGAAGAACTACTATCATCATCACCAGCCATAATAAAAACACAGAAGAAACAAACAAGCAAGAAAACAATAAATCAAATAACAAGTAGAACACAAAGAAACTAGCACATGATAAAGACAATTAGCACATAAAACCGCAACAAATCTACAGTTCAGACACCTGTAAGGAAAAGAAACAAACCACAAATGACTGGCTACTAGCCAGGAAACATGTAAAGATGATTAACAAATAAAGGTCAAGATCAATCTACGCTTGATCAGGTATTCATAGATCTCAAGGATCTAGATCAAGAGTTGGGCGCAGAGATCTGGTCTAGGTATAAAAAGCACGAATAAACACGAGACTCCCATATTAGAGTGAAAACTATAATTTGTAAAAGAATACAGAAACCAAGAAGCAGCGCAAGACAATCAAACACCAGTACATCAATATCAGACAAGATGAACAAACCCTAACCCTAATTTTTGAAAATTAGGGTTTTCAGTAAATCACCACGAATCTGTCAACAATCTGTTGAAAGAAACACCCCAAACAAACGATCGAATTGCTCTTATACCATGTAAATAGATACGAATCAATCACCAACAAATTACCAAATCTCTAAAACAGAGATTAATCCTTCTTTGGATCAAACAAAATAATACAGAAACAGCAATCTTCTATTATCGAAAAAGATTGATTAAGTATAATCAAAACAAAAATTGAAACTACAAGATCATAATAGATGATCACTCAACTAATTGAGAGAGAAAACAAAAACACAGAAATTGAAAACTGCACCAGAAACCCTAAAATTGGGTATAAATATAAATTAATAATAGCAGTTAAGTCCCTCCAGTTTGTCATCTTGAATCCTTGAGCTCCAAGTATTCCAAATGCACCAAAAAGCCCCTTGAACTTAGAAAAAACATGCACAACCACTCCTTTTCAGTTAAACACTTAACCTGAAAAAATAACCAAAGACTAAACAAGTAAAAAGAATTTTAACAAATAATACAAGAATAAGATTGTAGAAACATCATTATTTATCAAAAACACGTTTTGTCTTTGACAATATGTGGAAGGCATATGGTGAAAGGATAAGAAAACGGGCGAAAAAAGCTAATTTACGATTTGATACCTAGTGATAATTATGTTTCTGATAACATAAGAAGGGGACCATATACTGAAGATGTTTAACATAGTACGTTAGTAGTCTTCAGTTTCCACGGTATAAGCCATATTAGTACTCCCTGGTCCACTAGATTAACATATGTTTCAATCACGGTGATGCGTTATCTTTCAACAACCGTTTTAAATGTTTATATTAATCAGGAGATTTTTAGTTCCATTAACCAAATATATACAGAGTATATGAAGATGATAAGTAATGGTAGACAATAATCCCTATAAGTCAGTCGACTATAAATCTTACGTCTCACAAGTAATTATGTATAAACTTCTCATGCAAAACTTTATTACTCTTCATGTGCAGTTAACAAATTAAATGTAACAAAGTTACAAAATTTAAATACTAGTATTGCCCTCATATGTCAAGCTTGTCCCTATTTCATGCTTTTGACTTTCATCGAGATTTCAAGTACTTGAAGACTACCTTAGAAAATTGGGTAATCGAGAATAACATTTGCATAAATGCACGACTTTTCACAATGCTTTCCCGTACACCCCTGGTTGTTCTAGCTACTGTTGCTTCGGGTTTCATTTGGACCACCACCTCCATTGATGCTAACCAAGTAAAAAATTATGTAAAACTCAGGCTCTGGTGCAACTAACTAAGCAAGCCTAGTATGGGTACGACCTCAGCCTAAAAGCTCAAAACCAGCAATATTTCATTATGACCAAAATGGGGCGGGGCAGGGCGGGCCGGGACAACCCACAAATAAATGTTTGTTGTTATAATTTGGGAGTTTATAACTACTTTTAGTGACTTGATTATTGACTATAGACTACTAATATTTAGAGAAGAAAGGAATATGAAATATTTATTGAAGTAATTCATATCGATTCTTACAACCCAATTGCTTATTTATACAACTGAATGATTAGGTGAAACAGTAATAATAATATAAAATAATGTCATCCAATATTGACTTTAATATTACAACACTCCCCCTTGGATGGCAATTTTATTAAGAGAGAAACTAGTACTGTCTCCTTAAAAACCTTGCTAAAGAAAATTCAATGGGATAAAAACTTTAGCTAAGGGAAAAAGAGTGCAGTATAAGGTTGACTCCCCCTCAAGTAGACATAGCAGTTGACAGTGCTTTGGTATAAAGATCGGCAGAGGAGTTGATTGAATGTATCTCATTTCAATCTGGTTGGCCTTTATGAGATCTTGAGTATATGAGAAGAATCTGAGGTTTTCATCTGAAACTGTATCATCTAAATCTTTTATGTACAAGTTTAGCCCGTGTGATTTGTCTACAGTCTCCTTCATGGTTAGCTCAACGTTGTTTCAATTCTTATTCCCTTTCAGTCTTTTTCAAAGCTTTACCTACATACCATTCTTTCCTATCAAACTTATGACTGCTAAGACCGTCTATGGCTTTAGCATCTTGTCTGCATTTATGTTTTGTTCTGTCACTTTTGATACTCTTCTTTCATTTGTACTATGCAAGCTGCATTATCTTCATACATAATTTTTAGACTTTTATCGCGTTCTACTCCACAAGACTCAGTACTGAGTTGTATCATTGATCTCGACCAAAAATATTCCCGAGTAGCTTCATGTAATGCAATCACTTCGGCATGATTTGATGATGTTGCAACAAGTGTTTGTTTTTTAGAACGCCATGATATTGCAGTACCTCCATTTAGGAATACATATCTATTTTGAGATTTAGCTTTATGTAGATCAGATAAATAACCTGCATCTGCATAACCAACCAAATCTTATTTTGGTTTGTTAGAATAAAATAATCCTAAATCAGTAGTTCCTCGAAGGTATCGAAATATGTGTTTGATCCCATTCCAGTGTCTTTTGGCATGAGCTGAGCTGAACCTTGCCAACAAATTAACTGCAAAAGAAATGTCATGTCTTGTACAATTTGTAAGATACATAAGAGCTCCAATTGCACTAAGATATGGTACTTCTGGTCCCAGGATATTTTCATGATCTTCACATGGACGAAATGGATCAGCTTCAACATTGAGTGATCTAACAACCATAGGAGTACTTAATGGTTTTTCCTTGTCCATATTGAAACGTTACAAAATCTTTTCAGTATATGTTTGATAATGCTAAAAACAAACATATATTTCATAGCATTATCCTTCAATAAAGACAAGCTTTTAGTTGCAATTGTTCTATTTACAAGTGATATTCGTTTAGATAATAAAAGGTGAAGACAAAAGACAGATTCGAAGATTTGAAGACGCAAACGACCAAAACGCTAAAAAGTACAAAATACAATCCAAGTGGTTCAATTTATTGATGAGAAACGTCTAAAAGTTACAAGAGTACGAGCCGCAAAACGCAAAGTACAAGATATTAAATAGTACGCAAGGACGTTCGAAAATTCGGAACCGGTACATGAACCAACTATCAACGCGCAACGCAACGGAGCTAAAATTACAAGTCAACTATGCACACGAATATAATATAATATATAAATAATTCTATAAATTATTTATATATTATATTTATATTAAAAACCGTCGACAAATAAAAAAACAAAAGTACCTGAGCTGTAAAAGGGATCCATGCGATCGCATGGCCAGGAAGGCCAAAATCCATGCGATCGCATGGAGTACTGTAGCAGCCCAAGTCCTATAAATTGGAATGTTTTCTGCCGAGTAATGTACACCATATCATATATCTTACTCTCTCTCAATATATTTATATTTATAATTTTAATTTTAATTTTAATTTTAAGTTAATAATAAGAAGGTTATAGCGGCGAATGTTTTAAGTTTGTAAGTCGAAATTCTGTCCGTGTAACACTACGCGATTAATACTCATTGTAAGTTATGTTCAACCTTTTTAAATTAATGTCTAGTAGCTAAGTTATTATTATGCTTATTTAAATCGAAGTAATCGTGATGTTGGGCTAAATATTAAAGACGGGGTTATTGGGCTTTGTACCATAATTGGAGTTTGGACAAAAGATCGACATTTGTGGAAATTAGACTATGAGCTATTAATGGGCTTTATATTAACTAAACGATACCTCGTTAATTTAATATAAAGGTTACAATTTGACGTATCTATATATAACCACATGACGCTTAATCGGGTACGGTGGGCGGGATATTTATAAATACGGATTATTGTTCATTTGACCGGATACGGGGATAGATTAATAGTCACTGGACTCATTAAAACAGGGGTGGACTACATTCAAGGGTAATTGGTGTAATTGTTAACAAAGTATTAAAACCTTGGATTTCACGCAGTCGATAACCTGGTGTATTCATTAAACAAAGTATTAAGACCTTGTTACAGTTCGAATCCCCAATTAGTTGAAATATTTGACTTCGGGTATAAGGTTAATTTGGCGAAGACTCTCGCACTTTATAATTATGACTGATGGACTATTATGGATAAAACCAGATGGACATATCGAATAATCCAGGACAAAGAACAATTAACCCATGGAAATAAATTAAAATCAACACGTCAAACATCATGATTACGGAAGTTTAAATAAGCATAATTCCTTTATTTCATATTTCATTGTACTTTTATTTATCGTCATTTTATTTATCGTACTTTAATTTATTGCACTTTTAATTATCGCATTTTTATTTATAGTTATTTACTTTACGCTTTAAATTAAGTTATATTTATATTTAATATTTTACATTAGGTTTTAATTGTGACTTAAGACATAAAATCGACAAACCGGTCATTAAACGGTAAAATCCTCTTTTTATAATAATAATACTACTTATATATATATATATATATATATATATATATATATATATATATATATATATATATATATATATATATATATATATATATATATATAAATATATATATATATATTTATATACAAATTTAGTTTAAAATATAATATAGCGTTAAATTTAGTTGTATCCCTGTGGAACGAACCGGACTTACTAAAAACTACACTACTCTACGATTAGGTACACTGCCTATAAGTGTTGTAGCAAGGTTTAGGTATATCCCATTCAATAAATAAATAAATAACTTGTATAAAATTGTATCGTATTTAATAGTATTTCGCAATAAAAATATAACTATTTCATATACACCTCGCATAACATCAAGTATTTTTGGCGCCGCTGCCGGGGATCCGAAAGCGAAACGCTATAAAAAATATGTTAAGTTTTTAATCTATTTTTGTAAAAATATATAAGTTTTTAAAATATAAAACATAAAAAAATATCTATATATTTTTACATTTTTAAGTTTTTAAATTAAAAAGTTTATATTTTTATTTTTCTTTTGTTAAAAATTAAAACTATGAAGTAATTTTTTTTAATATAAGTTTTTTTATTACATATTTTTTTTATATATAAATTTAAAAATCAGAAAAAAAAATTTAAACAAAACTGAGCCTGCATTTTTTTTTACCTGCATTTAATTTGAATCTACAGCCCATGCGATCGCATGGCTGCAGTGTAGAAAACCCATGAGACCGCATGGTGTTGTCTGACACGCCTGAAACCTCTGCTGGTACGGATTAGGTTAGTTTTAATAATTATTATTATTATTAATTAATTAGTTAATTAGGGTTTATATATAATAATAATTAGTTTAAATTTTAATTAATGTTGTATTTTAAGTTTTAAGTAGTTTTATTAATATAAAAATTAATACTTTTATAAAATAATAATATAAAATAATATTTTTTATAAAAATAAGTAATTTTATCACTTTTTATATCTTTTTATAAATTGTATATTTTAAACGTTTATTTCGTAATTCGTAATATTTATCGTTCGTAATTAGTTTTAAACTTAGTATTTTGCCGTAATTAATTTATATTTCTAGATTTTTAAGCTTTGCCATAAAATCCCTTAAGTACTTTTTCTTTAGACTAAGATTTAGGTGCTTTAAAATTTTACGACGTCGCTTATCGCTTTAATATTTTATAAATTTTAGTGCCTTTTAAGTTATTGTCGTTTTGGATATAGAATTCCTTTTAAGCTTTAATACCTTTAGACGTAAGTTTTAATTCTTAGTTTTTAGACTTTTAAGTTTCGACTCCTTACTTTCTTATTATTATTTTTCGACCTTTTATTTTTCGACGTTTTTCGACGCAATCTTTTTCTTTCTTATTTCTACGCACTAGTTTTTAGGACATAGAATTTTCTTTATCTTCTTTATAACTAATAGGATATTCAGTGAATGCACCGAGCAAAACGTTCACCACCTTTCATACGTTCACCACCTGTAACTCGATCAAGACATCTAGCCAATATTGTCGCCGTTGATTTTTCTTTAGAATCGTCATTTAGTCAACCAAGTACTCCAATTCAAATTTCCGATAATCCATTTTTGAACCCGACCTCACAATTGAGAACTCGGAGGATATTCAAGGACAATTCAGAGATTCTAAACCACTAATCATTCCTCCTGAACCACAAATCACTCATCCTGAGATTGTCGAGGAAGAAACCATTAAGTCAGAATCCTCTAGTGATTCAGATTCAACAAATTCAATCATGGAAAATCAGGAACCTCTAAGTATGGAACATCGAATGAGGGCTAAACGCACTGGCCAAGGTCACACAATTACTCAACCAGACATTAATGCACCAGATTATGAAATCAAAGAACAAATCCTACACATGGTAATTAATCAATGCCAATTTAGTGGTGAGTCGAAGGAAGATCCAAACGAACATCTTCGTACCTTTAATAGGATCTGTACACTATTCAAAATCAGAGAAGTTGAGGATGAACATATCTATCTCATGTTATTTCCCTGGACTTTAAAGGGAGAAGCCAAAGATTGGTTAGAATCGTTACCAGAAGGGGCGATTGATACATGGGATGTCTTAGTTGAAAATTTTCTTAAACAATTCTTTCCGGCATCTAAAGCTGTGAGACTTCAAGGAGAAATTGTTACGTTCATGCAAAAGTCAAATGAAACTTTATATGAGGTGTGGACAAGATTTGGAAAGTTGTTGAGAGGATGTCCTCAACATGGTTTAGACACTTATCAAATAGTATAAATATTCTACCAAGGATGCAACATTACTACACGAAAAGACATCGACATAGCAGCTGGTGGTTCCATTATGAAGAAAACCGCAACTGAAGCTTACAAAATTATTGATAACACTGCTTCCCACTCACATGAGTGGCATCAAGAAAAAGACATCGTTAGATCATCTAAAGCGGCTAGAGCTGATTCTAGCCATGACTTTGATTCCATTTCCACAAAGTTAGATGCTTTCGAAAGACGAATGGAAAAGATGACTAAAGATATTCACGCTATACGAATTAGTTGTGAGCAGTGTGGAGGACCACATTTGACAAAAGATTGTCTCAGTATTGAACAAACAATGGAACAAAGAGAGAATGTTTCATATATAAACCAAAGGCCTGGAAATAATTATCAGAATAATTATCAACCGCCAAGACCAAACTACAATCAAAATCAGAATTATAACCGAAATGTTCCATACAACAACCAACAAGGTCCTAGCAATCAACAAGTATCTAATAATACTTACAACCAGCAAAGACCTATTTTTCAAAATAAACCACCACAAACCGATGATAAAAAGCCAAATTTAGAAGACATGATGTCAAAGCTAGTTGAATCTCAAACTCAGTTTTTCACATCTTAGAAACAAACTAATGAACAAAATGCTCAAGCATTTAGAAATTAACAAGCTTCTATTCAAAATCTGGAACAAGAAGTAAGTAACCTAGCAAGGTTGATAGGTGAAAGAAAACTGGGAAGTCTACCTAGCGATACAAATGCAAACCCCCGGAATGAAATAGCTAAAGCCATTACCACGAGAAGTGGTATTACACTTAAACCACCTGAAATGCCTGTAATTTCTGATGACTCTATTCCTACTACACAGGCACCACAGCCTGAACAAGAGAAGGAATCAGAACCGGTAGTTGAAAAGGTTAATGAAGATAACACAGTTAAGGCTAAACCTTATGTTAAACCATACCAACCACTGCTTTCTTACCCAAATAAAATGAGAAAAGAAAGACTTGAAGCCGAGCAATCCAAATTTTTGGTTATGTTTAAACAAATAAATGTCAATCTTCCTTTCATTTATGTGATTTCAGGAATGCCAAGATATGCTAAATTCTTGAAAGATCTAATCACAAATAGAAAGAAAATGGAAGAACTCTCGGCTGTTACAATGAATGCTAATTGTTCTGCAGTGCTATTGAATAAGATACCAGAAAAAATCTCTGATCCAGGAAGTTTCACAATTCCATGTTTTCTGGATAGTCTTAGTTCAATAGAAGCATTTGCAGACTTAGGTGCTAGTATAAATTTAATTCCGTATTCACTATACGCTAAACTAGATCTTAGAGAATTGAAACCAACACGAATAAGCATACAACTAGCCGATCGATCAGTAAAATATCCTAGAGGGATAATGGAAAACAAGCTAGTTAAAGTTGGTACTTTAGTATTTCCAGTAGATTTTGTTATTCTGAACATGGAAGAAGATTCTCGAGTTCCTCTCATACTAGGAAGACCATTCTTAAACACGGCTAAAACAATAATAGACGTGTTCGGTAAGAAACTGACCCTAAGTATAGAGGACGAGTGATGTCATGCGAGGTGTATATGAAATAGTTATTATTTTTACTCCAAAATGATACAATTTTACACAAGTTATTTATTTATTTATAGAGTGGATATACCTAAACCTTGCTACAACACTATAGGCAGTGTACCTAATCGTAAAGTAGTGTAGTTTTTAGTAAGTCCGGTTCGTTCCGCAGGGAGCTAGCCAAGTTTAACGCTATATTTTTTTTAAACTATATTTATATAAAATATATATAATTATATATAGTAATATTATTATAAAAGGGGGTTTTTACCGTTTAATGACCGGTTTGTCGATTTTATATTCTAAGCGTAAAGATAAATGACGATAATATAAATGACAGAATTTAAATTGCGATAAAGTAAATTGCTGTAATTAAAATGACAGTAAATAAAGGTACGATGAAATATGAAATAAAAGTATTATGCTTATTTAAACTTCCGTAATCATGATGTTTGACGTTTTGATTTTAATTTATTTATCTGGGTTAATTGTCCTTTGTCCTGGATTTATTTGATACCTATCTGGTTTTTTGTCCATAATAGTCCATCGGTCATAATTATAAAATGTTCCTCAAATTAACCTTATTCCCGAAGTCAAATATTCCAACTAATTAGGGATTCGAACTGTAACAAGGTTTTAATACTTTGTTTAATAATTACACCAGGTTATCGACTACGTGTAATCCAAGGTTTTATTACTTTGTTAACAATTACACCAATTATACTTGTATGTAATCCACCCCTGTTTTAATGAGATATGAATATTAATTTACCCACTTGATCAGAATGAATAATCAATTACCCAACCCAAATAACTAATTAAATGATCGTAAAAGATGTCATATAAACGTCACTAAATAGGACATACATAATCATTTTAATAATTATTAGATTAACTAATTTGATGATAGGTTCGACGGGTTCCAATGATTTGTCGCTCAATTAGACAATACCCCCTATCTATTAATAGTCATAGTCCAATGTCCACAAGTGTCGGTCTTTTGTCCAAACCTTAATTATGGTACAAAATCTAATAACCCCGTCTTAATTTTTAGTCTAACATCACGATTACTTTGGCTCAAATAAGCATAATAATAACATAGTTACGAGACATTAATTTAAAAAGGAAGAACATAGCTTACAGTGGTGATTAATCGCGTAGCGTTGCACGGACAGAATTTCGACTTAAAACCCGTAAAACATTCTTAAAATAACCTTATTATTATTAACTTAAAATTAAACTTTAAATTATATATATATATATATATATATATATATATATATATATATATATATATATATATATATATATATATATATATATATATATATATATTCGTTACATATGAAGGAAAAGAAAAAGGTGTCTTTTACTCGTCGAAAAATGCTTAATTTGTAGGACCTGGCCAATTTTCTGGCTTCATGCGATCGCATGAAGAATGGTCTTCCTGGCCATGCGATCGCATGGACAGCTGGATCAGGCCACCTACTTTTGTTTTCTAGTTTTACCGACATTTTATTATATAATATAATATATATATATATATCATTTTAAGAATTTATTTATATATTATATTATATTTATGTGCATAGTTGACTTGTAATTTTAGCTCCGTTGCGTCGCGCGTTGAGAGTTGATTCTGGTCCCGGTTCCGGATTTTTGAACGTCCTTGCGTACTATTTAATATCTTGTACTTTGCGTTTTGCGGCTTGTACTCTTATCATTTTTGGATGTTTCTCATCAATAAATTGAACCACTTGAATTATATCTTGTACATTTGAGCTTTTTGGTCATTTGCGTCTTCAAATCGTCATTTTCTTCTTTTATCTTCGCACTTATTTATTTAAACGAATATTACATAAAAATAGAACAATTGCAACTAAAAGCTTTACATATTGGAAGGATATTGTGCCTAAATATATGTTCATTTGGAGCACTATCAAATATCCCCACACTTGAACGTTGCTTTTCCTCAAGTAGTACATAACTTGAAATAAAATCACATTTCACTCGAATCACTTTTTTTATTCTCACACTTTATACATCTGTGATTTTGATACAGCGGTATAAACAATGATAGTAACGATGTGGTTTACAGTCCCACATGACTATAAAAATTTAGATCCTTTAAGGAAATTGGATCTTTATGAAAACATTTGATCTTTTGAAAATTCATTCTAGCTTTTACCCTAGATAGGTTTTCTGGAATAACCCTTCACCGGTGTTTACAAAATGTTTTTGTGGGTTTTGTGGGTTTCAGATTTAAAAATTTTAGCTCAAAACTTATGGCTTTGTGTCACCCACTTGCTAACCTTGTATTGGGAAAGCAACAAGTCCAGTATACTTGTTCCGTATATTACCTTTCGGTAAACTACCGTCCGGTTGTAAAGGAAAGCATTGAACAAGCAACTGTTAAGGCAATATCTAATGACATGCAGATGTTCATGGTCTAAAACATGTCGGATGCAATTACTATCCTTTGTAGGAGCAATAGTAAAGATCACCCTATAATTTTTCAGTCTGGCACAAGGTCCTGTCTTCGACCATGCTATGGAACCACCGTTCTTACGGTTAACACCCGATTTGGTTTAGGTGACCTAATGAATTCCGATGAATTCTCAGGATTTTACGTTCAATGGTAATGAACGCATTGAAAATAGGTTTTTAGAAAACAAATCGGTTTTAATTTGATCAAACTATTTTCTCGTTCAAGCTGGAGTTTAGATATCATTGAATTCCATGAGTTTGTAATTCTCAATCTTTAAGGTCAATCTCAAGGATTGAGTAATATCAGGCTTAAAAGCTGATTTTTGATCTTTAAGGAGATTATCCTTTTCTGGAGGTCTGATTCATTAGTCTTATCAAGCTAATTTGCACGGCGCCCTCCCCATTTTAAGAGACGGATCCTCTCATGGATAGGATAAGTCTGACCACTTGGCGACCCTGTTTGATGCTGAGGTCCGTGGATTTCCTGCTGATTTTAGAGATGACTTTTCTAGATTTTTTGTCAACCTACAGCTGGTCTGGACGACAACTTCCTGACCTAAATCAAGAAGCGCGTGTCTTTTTCGGAAGACTTTACTTCCTTTTAATGATGGAATTGATTCATCGTGTAGATCCATCTATTTTTTCAAAGGTATTACAATAAATCAGGTAAAACTGATTAGTTTAGTCCAAAGCAAAAGTACCTGCAATAATCTGTACCAAATATGTGATATGTATTTTAAAGAACTTGGTAAATTCTTCCCACACTTAGCTTTTATTTATTTATTTTCTTTGCCTTTTTATTCTCCTCTATTCCATTTTAAATGAATTCTAACATTTTGGGTTGTTTCTCCATTTATGTTCTCTCCGAGGTAACAATAATTTCGGCAATAACACCTAGTTTTATCGTTCATAAATATGTATAAACATGATTTTGAATTCATTTAGTTGAAAATTTTTCAAATTTTCACAAAATTTGGCAATTAAACTAAGTGTAAACCCGAGAGAATTTATAACCGTTCCCCACACTTAAGATCATACAATGCCCTCATTTGCATAAAATCAGACTATAATTATAAATTCATGAGGGTGATTAGTGTAGAAAAGTGATTAAAATACCGAGTTTGCAAACATATTATTTTATATCACATTTGATATTTTGCGTCTTGTCGTCAAAATTAGTAGCTTTTGCTGAACTTAATGCCAGTCTTTGAAAGTGCGCTGTTTTACCCTGTTTTGTACATAAGATAAACTACAACATATATATATATATATATATATATATACATATATATATATATATATATATATATATATATATATATATATATATATATATATATATATATATATATATATATAAACCTTTATTTATTAAAACAATTTTAATGAATAATTTTTTTTAAAATTTTGTTTCCTTTTACTTTAGGTAGTTTCGGTATGTTTACCTAGTCCGTCCCTCGACAAAATTTAAAATTTGTCGTTTTTAAAGCGATTGTTTTAAAAGCAAAGATTTTTTTTTTTTTTTGGGTTTTTTAATTTTTTTGGTATACTTTAGATCAATAAAATTAAAAATAATGATAACAAAATTTTTCGCCCCGCCCTCGGGTAAAGCAATTTCGGTTCCATGACCTATTCTTCAACTTACGATGAATTTTAGAAATCATTTTTTTTAAACTTAATGAAATAAAGTAAATTTTGTTTTTAAATTCACACAAAACTTAAATTTAAAAAGCATATTAATTTCATACAAAACCTACAAAACAAAAATTCAGAATGGGGGGAAAAAACTAGTTCTTTAGTGTCTGCTAGCGGAAAAGACCAATCGGATTCCATTCTCGGAACTACACGAGAACAGAACAACTAACTCAAGACAACATTTTTTCTTAGAACATTTGAATCTCCCCACACTTAGGTAGCTGTGGTGTCGAAATTGTGATTAACTTCATCGTCAATTTCTCTTGGACCATAATCAACTTGCATATCTGTGACTTTTGCTTTAAGCCATTGGTCGGATTCCTGTGTAATATCCACAAATTCAACTAGTTTTGCCTTTTCTTTAGGCGATAGATTAGATACTAACCGGTTACATAACTTAAAGTTCTCCTTGGTTCTAGCATCGCAAATCCGTTTTATAAGTTTCTTCATTGAACTGTTAATAACGGAGTCATTTAATTTTGTATCAACAACAGGGCTCTTTGTTATCAAGTCATCATTAGGTGTTACTTCATCTTCCCCACACTTAGGCGTTTTATTATTGCTAAGCACTACCGTTGGAGTTGGTAAAACAATATGGTTCTTACCAATCGTTTTTGTTGGTTCAACGGTTTTGGTTAGTGGAGATTTAGCCTTTCGACTTACAAAGGTGATCAATTTTTCATCATTACTAAGTGTCATTCTACCCTCTTTTACATCAAATAACGCTCTGGTGGATGCTAAGAATGGTCGACCTAAAATTAGAGGAATGTTTGAGTCCTCTTCTATGTCAATGAAAATAAATTCGACTAGAAAGGTTAAATTACCTACTTGAACGGGTAGGTTGTCAGCAATTCCAACTGGGTGCCTAACGGTTTGATCAAAGAGTCGAACACTCATTTCTGTTGGATTTAACTCACCTACTCCTAATCTCTTATATAATGAAAGAGGCATAACACTCACACTCGCACCTAAATCTGCTAGTGCATCATACATGACACAATCACTAAGTAGACAAGGAACAATAAATTCACCCGGATCACCCAACCTTGGTGGAGGTTTTGGTGGAACTGTCTTCACCGGGTTTACTTTTACGGTTTTTATTTCTTGCACTTTCTTATTCTTCTTCTTTTTTCCTAAGGTATCACAAATTTTATTACCTGTCATTTGCTCATACTCAACTCCTTTTTTGGAAATGGGATGGGTGGTCTGTATGGTGCCACCACTGGATTTACATACTCGGGTGGTGGTGGTGTTGTAATTTCTTCATTGTTACTCACATATAAAACCTGTCTATCTTCTGGTGTTGGTTTTTCAGAATTTGTTGACACCATATTAACATTCTCATTCCGAGGATTTACTTCAGTATTACTCGGTAGCTTTCCTTGTTCCCTCTCACTCATCATGCTAGCAAGAGTACCTATATGTTTTTCTAGATTCAAAATGGAAGCTTGTTGAGTTCTTAATGACTGATCAAACCTCTCATTTGTTTGGTTTTGAGATGTAATAAATTGTGTTTGAGATTCCATTAGCTTTGCCATCATTTCTTCCAGATTTAACTTTTTCTCTTCGGTTTGTTGTGGTGGTTTATACAAGCTAGGTTTTTGTTGATTGAAAGTGTTGTTTTGAGTTGGTTGGTTATTCAGACCTTGTTGGTTGTACGAGTTGTTGTTGGGTCCATTTGGATTGTAAAGAATGTTTTGATTTCGATTAAAATTTGGCTTTGGCTGTTGATAATTATTTTGATAATTATTTCTTGGCCATTGGTTCATGTAGGAAACATTCTCACGTTGTTCCATAGTTTGCTTGATGTGACAATCTTTTGTTAAGTGTGGTCCACCGCATTGCTCACAACTGATTCGTATTGCGTGAATATCTTTAGTCATCTTTTCCATTCGTCTCTCGAAAGCATCTATTTTTGCGGAAACAGAATCAAAGTCATGTCTAGAATCGGCTCTAGCCGCTTGAGATGAACGAAAGATATCTTTTTCTTGATGCCACTCATGTGAGTGGGATGCTGTGTTATCAATAATTTTGTAAGCTTCAGCTGCGGTTTTCTTCATAATGGAACCACCAACTGTTATGTCGATGTCTTTTCGTGTAGCAATGTCGCATCCTTGGTAGAATATTTGTACTATTTGATAAGTATCTAAACCATGTTGAGGACATCCTCTCAACAATTTTCCGAATCTTGTCCATGCCTCATATAATGTTTCATTTGGCTTTTGCACGAACGTAACAATTTCTCCTTGAAGTCTCATAGCTTTAGATGCCGGAAAGAATTGTTTAAGAAATTTTTCAACTAAAACATCCCATGTATCAATCGCCCCTTCAGGTAACGATTCTAACCAATCCTTGGCTTCTCCCTTTAAAGTCCAGGGAAATAACATGAGATAGATCTGTTCATCCTCAACTTCTCTGATTTTGAATAGAGTACAAATCCTATTAAAGGTTCGAAGATGTTCGTTTGGATCTTCTTTTGGCGTACCACTATATTGGCATTGATTAGTTACCATGTGTAGGATTTGTCCTTTGATTTCATAATTTGGCGCATTAATATCTGGCTTAATAATGGCGTGACCTTGGCCTGTGCGTGTGGCTCTCATTCGGTCTTCCATACTTAGAGGTTCAGTTACTTCCATAATTGAATTTGTTGAATACGAATCACTAGAGGATTCTGATTTAACGGTTTGTGGTTCAGGAGGAATGATTAATGGTTCTGGATCTTGGAATTGTCCTTGAATATCCTCCGGGATCTCGATAGTGAAATCGAGTTCAAAAAATGGATTATCGGAAATTTGAATTGGAGTACTTGTTCAACTAGATGATAATTCTAAAGAAAAAAATCAACAGCGGCAATATTAGCTAGATATCTTGATAGAGTTACAGGTGGTGAACGTATGAAAGGTGGTGAACGTTTTGCTCGGTGCATTCACTGAATATCCTATTAGTTATAAAAATAAAAAAATTATATAAGTTATCAAATTAATAGAATTTTCTGATTTTGCCGACGTTTTGAATAGCCAATAGATGCAGCAGGTAGCCAGGACCTGTAGTGACCCAAACTTTTCCATGTTTTATATATTAAATGAAATTCATATTTACATGATTAAGTGTTTTCAACATGTTAAGCAATCAAACTTGTTAAGACTTGATTAATTGAAATAGGTTTCACATAGACAATTGACCACCCAAGTTGACCGGCGATTCACGAACGTTAAAACTTGTAAAAACTATATGATGACATATATATGGATATATATATAGTTAACATGATATTATGATAAGTAAACATATCATTAATTATATTAACAATGAACTACATATGTAAAAACAAGACTACTAACTTAATGATTTTGAAACGAGACATATATGTAACGATTATCGTTGTAACGACATTTAATATATATATATATATATATATATATATATATATATATATATATATATATATATATATATATATATATATATATATATATATATATATATATCATATTAAGATATATTAATACATCATGATATCATGATAATGTAATAATTTAACATCTCATTTGATTTAATAAAAAATGGGTTAACAACATTTAACAAGATCGTTAACCTAAAGGTTTCAAAACAACACTTACATGTAACGACTAACGATAACTTAACGACTCAGTTAAAATGTATATACATGTAGTTTTTTAATATGTATTCATACACTTTTGAAAGACTTCAAGACACTTATCAAAATACTTCTACTTAACAACAATGCTTATAATTACATCCTCGTTCAGTTTCATCAACAATTCTACTCGTATGCACCCGTATTCGTACTCGTACAATACACAGCTTTTAGATGTATGTACTATTGGTATATACACTCCAATGATCAGCTCTTAGAAGCCCATGTTAGCCACCTAACACATGCGGGAACCATCATTTGGCAACTAGCATGAAATATCTCATAAAATTACAAAAATATGAGTAATCATTCATGACTTATTTACATGTAAACAAAATTACACATCCTTTATATCTAATCCATATACCAATGACCAAAAACACCTACAAACACTTTTATTCTTCAATTTTCTTCATCTAATTAATCTCTCTCAAGTTCTTTCTTCAAGTTCTAAGTGTTCTTCATAAATTTTACAAGTTCTAGTTTCATAAAATCAAGAATACTTCCAAGTTTGCTAGCTTACTTCCAATCTTGTAGAGTGATCATCCAACCTTAAGAAATCTTTATTATTTATAGTAAGATATCTTTCTAATACAAGGTAATACTCACATTCAAACTTTGATTCAATTTCTATAACTATAACAATCTTATTTCGAGTGGAAATCTTACTTGAACTTGTTTTCGTGTCATGATTCTGCTTCAAGAACTTTCAAGCCATCCAAGGATCCTTTGAAGCTAGATCCATTTTTCTCATTTCCAGTAGCTTTATCCAGAAAACTTGAGGTAGTAATGATGTTCATAACATCATTCGATTCATACATATAAAGCTATCTTATTCGAAGGTTTAAACTTGTAATCACTAGAACATAGTTTAGTTAATTCTAAACTTGTTCGTAAACAAAAGTTAATCCTTCTAACTTGACTTTTAAAATCAACTAAACACATTTTCTATATCTATATGATATGCTAACTTAATGATTTAAAACCTGGAAACACGAAGAACACTGTAAAACCGGACATACGCCGTCGTAGTAACACCGCGGGCTGTTTTGGATTAGTTAATTAAAAACTATAATAAACTTTGATTTAAAAGTTGTTCTTCTGGGAAAATTATTTTTCTTATGAACATGAAACTATATCCAAAAATCATGGTTAAACTCAAAGTGGAAGTATGTTTTCTAAAATGGTCATCTAGACGTCGTTCTTTCGACTGAAATAACTACCTTTACAAAAATGACTTGTAACATATATTTCTGACTATAAACCTATACTTTTTCTGTTTAGATTCATAAAATAGAGTTCAATATGAAACCATAGCAATTTGATTCACTCAAAACGGATTTAAAATGAAGAAGTTATGTGTAAAACAAGATTGGATAATTTTTCTTGTTGTAGCAACGTGAAAATTGGTAACAAATCTATATTAATCATATCCTAGCTAACTTATATTGTATTATACATGTATTCTAATATATTATGTAATCTTGGGATACCATAGACACGTATGCAAATGTTTTGACATATCATATCGACCCATGTGTATATATTATTTGGAACAACCATAGACACTCTATATGCAGTAATGTGGGAGTTAGCTATACAGGGTTGAGGTTGATTCCAAAAATATATATACTTTGAGTTGTGATCTAGCCTGAGACGTGTATACACTGGGTCGTGGATTGATTCAAGATAATATATATCAATTTTTTTCTGTACATCTAACGTTGGACAACTAGTTGTAGGTTACTAACGAGGACAGCTGACTTAATAAACTTAAAACATCATAATGTATTAAAAGTGTTGTAAATATATTTTGAATATACTTTGATATATATGTACATATTTGTTATAGGTTCGTGAATCGACCAGTGGCCAAGTCTTACTTCCCGACGAAGTAAAAATATGTGAAAGTGAGTTATAGTCCCACTTTTAAAATCTAATATTTTTGGGATGAGAATACATGCAGGTTTTATAAATGATTTACAAAATAGACACAAGTACGTGAAACTACATTCTATGGTTGAATTATCGAAATCGAATATGCCCCTTTTTATTAAGTCTGGTAATCTAAGAATTAGGGAACAGACATCCTAATTGATGCGAATCCTAAAGATAGATCTATTGGGCCTAACAAACCCCATCCAAAGTACCGGATACTTTAGTACTTCAAAATTTATATCATATCCGAAGGGTGTCCCGGAATGATGGGGATATTCTTATATATGCATCTTGTTAATGTCGGTTACCAGGTGTTCACCATATGAATGATTTTTATCTCTATGTATGGGATGTATATTGCAATATGAAATCTTGTGGTCTATTGTTACGATTTGATATATATAGGTTAAACCTATAACTCACCAACATTTTTGTTGACGTTTAAAGCATGTTTATTCTCAGGTGAATATTAAGAGCTTCCGCTGTTGCATACTAAAATAAGGACAATATTTGGAGTCCATATTTGTATGATATTATGTAAAAACTGCATTCAAGAAACATATGTCGATGTAATATATTTCTATTGTAAACCATTATGTAATGGTCGTGTGTAAACAGTATATTTTAGATTATCATTATTTGATAATCTACGTAATGCTTTTGAAACCTTTATTGATAATATAAAGATTATGGTTGTTTTAAAAATGAATGCAGTCTTTGAAAAACGTCTCATATAGAGGTTAAAACCTCGCAACGAAATCAATTAATATGGAACGTTTATAATCAATATGAACGGGACATTTCAGGACCCTTTAAATCGGAAGCCCACAACTCGCCACTAACAAATCCAACTATTACTACGAACCAGAAAATTTTGGATGTCTATCAATTTAACCGCTTAAAATAATTTTTTCGTTTTGAAATTTTAGAGAAGAAATAGAAAAAAATTCTAAGTCCTAAAAACTAGAGCGTCGAGAAATAAGAAAGAAAAAGAGTGCGTCGAAAAACGTCGAAAAATAAATGGTCGAAAAATAATAAAAAGAACGTAGTGCGTCGAAACTTAAAAGTCTAAAAACTAAGAATTAAAAGTTGCGTCTAAAGGTATTAAAGCTTAAAAGGAATTCTATATCTAAAACGGCAATAACGTAAAAGGTACTAAAATCTTTAAAATATTAAGGCGATGAGCGACGTTGTAAAATTCTAAAGCGCCTATGTCTTAATCTAAAGAAAAAGCACTTAAAGAATTTTACGGCAAAGCCTATAAATTTAGAAATAAAAAAAATAACTACAGCAAAAACTATATCTTAAAACTAGTTACGAACGATAAAAATACAAATATTACGAATAAAAAGATATAAAATATAAAAATAAAACTTAAAGTTATAAAAATACAATTTTTATAAAAATATTATTTTTATATTATTATTTTATGAAAGTATTAATTTATTATATTAATAAAACTAATTATTACTTAAAAATACAAAATAAATAAAACTAAAACTAATTAATATAATAATTAACCCTAATTAGGGTTTAATAATAATAATAATTAATAATACTCCGTAATTAATGCAGTACCAGGTCAAACCTGGCGTGTCAGGTTACCTCATGCGATCGCATGAGGTTTCTTTGTTAATTCCATGAGGTCGCATGGTTCGTGGATCCAGGCCAGATATTTGGGCTTCTACAGTGTCGGCCCGATTATTTTTAAAATTTTTTTTCTGTTTTATATTTCTGTTTTTAACTTATAAAATATTTATAAAAACTTATATTTTAAAAAAAAATTACCTATTAGTTTTTATAACTAAAAAAATACAAACTTTTTAATTTTAAAACGTATAAATATAGTAATATATATATTTATTTTTCTTTTTCTTGTTTTTATATTTTTGATATTTAAAACGTATTTTTACAAAAGTAAATTAAGACTTAATAAAAATCTTTTATATATATATATATATATATATATATATATATATATATATATATATATATATATATATATATATAGCGTTTCGCTTTCGGTTCCCCGGCAGCGGCGCCAAAAACTTGATGTCATGCGAGGTGTATACGAAATAGTTATTATTTTTACTGCGAAATGATACAATTTTACACAAGTTATTTATTTATTTATTTATAGAGTGGATATACCTAAACCTTGCTACAACACTATAGGCAGTGTACCTAATCATAAAGTAGTGCAGTTTTTAGTAAGTCCGGTTCGTTCCGCAGGGAGCTAGCCAAGTTTAACGCTATATTTTTTTACAACTATATTTATATAAAATATATATAATTATATATAGTAATATTATTATAAAAGGGGGTTTTTACCGTTTAATGACCGGTTTGTTTATTTTATATTTTAAGCGTAAAGATAAATGACGATAATATAAATGACAAAATTTAAATTGCGATAAAGTAAATTGCAGTAATTAAAATGACAGTAAATAAAGGTACGATGAAATATGAAATAAATGTATTATGCTTATTTAAACTTCCGTAATCATGATGTTTGACGTTTTGATTTTAATTTATTTATCTGGGTTAATTGTCCTTTGTCCTGGATTTATTTGATACCTATCTGGTTTTTTGTCCATAATAGTCCATCGGTCATAATTATAAAATGTTCCTCAAATTAACCTTATTCCCGAAGTCAAATATTCCAACTAATTAGGGATTCGAACTGTAACAAGGTTTTAATACTTTGTTTAATAATTACACCAGGTTATCGACTACGTGTAATCCAAGGTTTTATTACTTTGTTAACAATTACACCAATTATACTTGTATGTAATCCACCCCTGTTTTAATGAGATATGAATATTAATTTACCCACTTGATCAGAATGAATAATCAATTACCCAACCCAAATAATTAATTAAATGATCGTAAAAGATGTCGTATAAACGTCACTAAATAGGACATACATAATCATTTTAATAATTATTAGATTAACTAATTTGAAGATAGGTTCGACAGGTTCCAATGAGTTGTCGCTCAATTAGACAATACCCCCTATCTATTAATAGTCATAGTCCAATGTCCACAAGTGTCGGTCTTTTGTCCAAACCTTAATTATGGTACAAAATCTAATAACCCCGTCTTAATTTTTAGTCTAACATCACGATTACTTTGGCTCAAATAAGCATAATAATAACTTAGTTACGAGAGATTAATTTAAAAAGGAAGAACATAGCTTACAGTGGTGATTAATCGCGTAGCTATGCACGGGCAGAATTTCGACTTAAAACCCGTAAAACATTCTTAAAATAACCTTATTATTATTAACTTAAAATTAAACTTTAAATTATAAATATATATATATATTTACGTTACATATGAAGGAAAAGAAAAAGGTGTCTTTTACTCGTCGAAAAATGCTGAATTTATAGAACCTGGCCAGTTTTCTGGCTTCATGCGATCGCATGAAGAATGGTCTTCCTGGCCATGCGATCGCATGGACAGCTGGATCAGGCCACCTACTTTTGTTTTCTAGTTTTGCCGACGTTTTATTATATAATATAATATATATATAATTTTAAGAATTTATTTATATATTATATTATATTTATGTGCATAGTTGACTTGTAATTTTAGCTCCGTTGCGTCGCGCGTTGAGAGTTGACTCTGGTCCCGGTTCCGGATTTTCGAACGTCCTTGCGTACTATTTAATATCTTGTACTTTGCGTTTTACGGCTTGTACTCTTATCATTTTTGGACGTTTCTCATCAATAAATTGAACCACTTGAATTATATCTTGTACATTTGAGCTTTTTGGTCATTTGCGTCTTCAAATCGTCGTTTTCTTCTTTTGTCTTTGCACTTATTTATTTAAAAGAATATTACATAAAAATAGAACAATTGCAACTAAAAGCTTTACATATTGGAAGGATATTGTGCCTAAATATATGTTCATTTGGAGCACTATCAACGAGATTGTTACCTTTTCTGTTGATAGAGCCATGCAACAACCGCAATCTGCAGATGATACATGTTATTACATTCAAACTATAGATTCACATGCAGAATTGTTACAAGAATTTCCAGAATTACAAGGAACAGGAGAATGTTCTTTAGGAGAAGGAACTGAACCAATTGATGAAGCTGAAATGTTAGCTACACTCATGGCTAATGAATACGAACCAACAACATAAGAACTTCAAATGCTAAAAGAGGAAGACAGATATCGATACAAATCATCGATAGAAGAACCATCGATATTAGAGTTAAAGCCACTTCCAAACCATTTGGAATACGCTTACTTACATGGTGAATCTGAATTACCTGTAATAATATCGTCTTCTCTTATGGAAAATGAAAAATCTCAACTCATTTCTGTGCTAAAAGCTCATAAACCAGCTATTGCATGGAAGATTCATGACATTAAAAGCATAAGTCCTTCCTATTGCACACATAAAATCCTTATGGAAGAAGGTCATAAAACCTATGTGCAACGCCAACGAAGGCTAAATCCTAATATGCAAGATGTTGTTAAGAAAGAAATTATTAAACTGCTAGATGCAGGTTTAATTTATCCAATCTCTGATAGTCCATGGGTAAGCCCAGTTCAATGCGTACCTAAGAAGGGTGGCATGACTGTCATCACAAATGAAAAAATGAGCTTATTCCTACTATGACTGTAACAGGATGGCGTGTCTGTATTGATTATAGAAAATTAAATGACGCCACCAGAAAAGATCACTTTCCCTTACCTTTCATTGATCAAATGTTGGAAAGATTAGCCGGAAATAGTTACTATTGTTTTCTTGACGGTTTTTCCGGATATTTTCAAATTCCAATCGCACCTGAGGACCAAGAGAAAACCACATTCACGTGCCCTTATGGTACTTTTGCTTACAAACGCATGCTATTTGGACTTTGCAACGGCCCTGCAACCTTTCAAAGGTGCATGATGGCGATTTTTCACGACATGATAGAAGAATGCATGGAAGTTTTCATGGATGACTTTTCAGTCTTCGGTGATACTTTTGAAACATGTCTAGTTAATCTTGAACGAATGCTTATTAGATGCGAGCAATCAAATCTAGTTCTTAATTGGGAGAAATGTCATTTCATGGTTAGAGAAAGCATCGTTCTTGGTCATAAAATTTCAAAGGAAGGAATTGAAGTGGATAGAGCTAAAGTAGATGTAATTGCTAAACTTCCACATCCCACCAATGTTAGAGGAGTTAGGAATTTTCTAGGGCATGCCGGTTTTTACCGACATTTCATAAAAGATTTTTCTAAAATTGTCACTCCTATGAATAAACTCCTAGAAAAGGATGCTCCATTCATCTTTTCGGATGAATGCATCAAATCTTTTAACATTCTTAAAGAAAAACTCACTAATGCGCCGATCATGATAACTCCAAATTGGAATCTACCATTTGAACTCATGTGCGATGCAAGTGATTTTGCAATGGGAGCCGTTTTAGGACAAAGGATTGAAAAATGATTTCAACCTATTTATTACGCTAGTAAAACGTTACAAAGAGCACAAACGAATTACAAAACTACTGAAAAAGAACTCCTTGCTATTGTCTTTGCTTTTAACAAATTTCGTTCATATCTCGTTCTAGCTAAAACGGTGGTCTATACTGACCATTCTGCTCTTAGATACCTATTTTCAAAACAAGATGCCAAACCACGATTAATCCGTTGGATCTTACTCTTACAAGAGTTCGATATTGAAATCCGAGACAAAAAGGGAGCAGAAAATCTCGCCGCTGATCATCTTTCTCGTCTTGAAAATCCTGAATTAGAAGTTCTAAATGAATTGGCTATACAAGATAACTTTCCTGATGAATATCTTTTGAAGATCGATTATAATGAAATTCCATGGTTTGCAGACTATGCAAACTACTTAGTATGTGGATTCCTTGAAAAAGGGTTGTCATAGCAAAAACGAAAGAAATTCTTTAGTGATATAAAACACTATTTCTGGGAAGATCCACATTTATTTAAAAGTTGTCCCGATGGAATAATACGCCGATGTATATTCGGAGATGAAGCTAGTCAAATCTTAAACCATTGTCACACAGGACCAACAGGAGGGCATTATGGGCCTCAACTTACATCAAGGAAAGTCTACGATGCTGGATTTTATTGGCCTACAATTTTCAAAGATGCACACCTTCTCTGTAAATCCTGTGATGCATGTCAAAGGGCCGGAAGAATAAGTCAACGTGATGAAATGCCACAAAATGTCATTCAAGTATGTGAAGTATTTGACGTTTGGGGTATTGACTTTATGGGTCCATTTCTAAAATCTCATAATAATCTCTACATTCTCGTTGCCATTGATTATGTATCTAAATGGGCGGAAGCACAAACTCTCCCAACTAACGATGCACGAGTTGTAGTCAACTTCCTAAAACGTCTTTTTGCAAGGTTCGGAACACCGAAAGCTTTAATAAGTGATCGGGGTAATCATTTTTGTAATAATCAACTTGAGAAAGTTCTTAAAAGATATGGAGTAACTCATAAAATCTCCACTGCTTATCATCCACAAACAAGTGGATAAGTTGAAAATACCAACCGAGCTTTAAAACGTATTTTAGAGAAAACTGTAGGATCAAATCCGAAGGAATGGTCCATGAAATTGGAGGACGCACTCTGGGCTTTTAGAACAGCTTACAAAACTCCAATTGGAACCACACCTTTTAAACTCGTTTACGAAAAAGCATGTCACCTTCCAGTAGAAATTGAGCACAAAGCATTTTGGGATTTGAAGACATGTAATCTTGATTTGCATGAAGTCGGACGTCTACAGTTAAGTCAATTAAACGAATTAGAAGAATTAAGACATGAAGCATATGAAAATTCGTTAATCTATAAAGAAAGAACGAAGAAATGGCATGATAAAAGAATCAGAAGTTCAAAAGAATTTAAAGAAAGAGATAGAGTTCTTCTTTTCAATTCACGATTCAAGCTATTTCCTGGAAAATTGAAATCAAGATGGTCTGGACCATTCATAGTCAAAAGAGTTTTCCCATATGGAACAATAGAGTTGATAAATTCAAATGGGATTGAATTTAAAGTTAATGGTCACAGAGTTAAACATTACATACATGGTCCAATGAAAGTTGACAGTGAAGTCAATCATAATTTCACCACCCAAAGAAACCCTCAGAATGAAAACATAAATATGTTATCAACAACATATGAAAAACCAAAATTGGAAGACGGGGAAGCTTCAAATTGGAGTGATGAAAAAGAATTCCTATACAAACCTCTCATTCCAAGAAACGAAGAAAAATGTGAACAAGAAGTTCAAGTAGAACTGAAAGAACCAAGAAAAGATCACCCGAAAAAGGTTAACAAACAAACTCTACTTACTAAAGTAGGAGACCCAGGTGAATTTATCATTTCTTGCTTGCTTAATGATGGTGCTATGTATAATGGACTAGCAGATTTAGGAGCAAGTGAAAATGTTATGCATCTTTCCTTATAAAAAAGATTAGGTGTGGGTAAATTAAGACCAACCAGAATAGGTGTTCAATTATTTGATCAAACCATTAAACACCCGGTTGGAATAGCCAATAATTTACTTGTTAAAGTGGGAAGTTTGACCTTTGTTGCAAACTTCATAGTTATTAATATGGAGGAAGACCTTGATATTCCTCTAATTTTAGGTCGCCCATTTTTAGCAACCACCGAAGCATTCATTGATGTAAGAGAAGGTAGAATGACACTTAGGGATGGTGAAAAATCGGTTACCTTTGTGAACCGAAAATTTAGATCTCCACCAACCAAAACTGTTGAACCCATAAAAACGCATATGTGTGGGGAAGATGAAGAAACACCTAATGATAACCCGATAACAAAGAACCCCGTTGTTGATATGAAATTAGATGAACCCGTTTTCAACAGTTCAACGAAGAAACTTTATAAACAGATTCAAGATGCTAGGATTATGTAGTGACCTGAACTTTTCCATGTTTATATATATATTAAATGAAATTGTTATTTACATGATTAAGTGTTTCCAACATGCTAAGCAATCAAACTTGTTAAGACTTGATTAATTGAAATAGGTTTCATATAGACAATTGACCACCCAAGTTGACCGGTGATTCACGAACTTAAAACTTGTAAAAACTATACGATGACATATATATGGTTATATATATAGTTAACATGATTTTATTATAAGTATGTATCTCATTAGGTATTTTAACAATGAGTTGTATACATAAAAATGAGACTATTAATTTAAGAAAATCAAAAACGATATATATAACGATTATCGTTATAACAACGTCTTACTAGGTACATATGAATCATATTAAGATATTGATACACTTAGTTAATTATGTTAAATGATAAGTAAATATATTATTAAGTGTATTAACAATGAAATACATATGTAAAAATAAGACTACTAACTTAATGATTTCGAAACGAGACATATATGTAACGATTATCGTTGTAACAACATTTAACTGTATATATATCATACTAAGATATATTATATATCATAATATCATGATAATATAACAATTTAACATCTCATTTGTTATAATAAACAATGGGTTAACAACATTCAACAAGATCGTTAACCTAAAGGTTTCTGATGTCAAAGCTAAGGGGTATAAAATACTATTGAAGTTTACAACGAAACACTATTAAATACGATACAATTTTACACAAGATATTTATTTATTTATAGAATGGATATACTTAAACCTTGCTACAACACTTATAGGCAGTGTACCTAATCGTAAAGTAGTGTAGTTTTTAGTAAGTCCGGTTCGTTCCACAGGGAATCTTTTTTTAAACAAAGCTCAACGCTATATTAGTTTACTTTTATAAAAATACAAATATATATATAAGTAATATTATTATTATAAAGGGGGGTTTTTACCGTTTAATGACCGGTTTGTCAATTTGAAAACTTTAGTCGCAGTTAAAACCAAATGTAAAATATTAAAAATAATTACAAGACTTAAATTAAAGCATAAAGTAAATAACGATAATGAAATTGCGAATAATAAAAGAGCGATAAAATAAACTTGCGATAATTAAAGAGTACGATAATTAAAAGTGCAATTAAATACAATAATAATAAAAATGCGATATTTAGAAGTGCAATTAAATATAAAATAAAGGAAATTAAATATGAAATAAAAGAATTATGCTTATTTAAACTTCCGTAATCATGATGTTTGACGTGTTGATTTTAGTTTTATGCCTATGGGTTAATTGTCCTTTGTCCTGGATTATTTAATATGTCCGTCTGGTTTTTGTCCATAACAGTCCATCAGTCATAAATATAAAGTGCGAGTGTCCTCGTCAAATTATTATTATACCCGAAGTTAAATATTCCAACTAATTGGGGATTCGAATTGTAACAAGGTTTTAATACTTTGTTTAATGAATACACCAGGTTATCGACTGCGTGTAAACCAAGATTTTACTACTTTGTTAACAATTACACCAATTACCCTTGAATGTAATTTCACCCCTGTTTTAATTATTCTAGTGGCTATTAATCCATTCCCGTGTCCGGTTAAATGAACGATTATTCGTACATATAAATACCCCGCCCATCGTGTCCGATTGAGTGTATATGGTAATTTATAGGGACGCCCAATTGTAAATCTTTATATTAACATTAACAAACTATCATTTAGTTAAACAAATATAAAGCCCATTAATAGCCCATAGTTTAATTTCCACAAGTGTCGTTCTTTTGTCCAAACCCCAATTATGGTACAAAGCTCAATTACCCAATTTTAGTAATTAGCCCAACATCATGATTACTTCGTTTTAAATAAGCATAATAATAACTTAGCTACGAGACATTAATGTAAAAAGGTTGAACATAACTTACAATGATTAAAAATAGCGTAGCGTTACACGGACAGAATTTCGACTTACACCCTTACAATATTCGCTAACATACCCTTATTATTAGAATTATAATTAAAATTAAAATTAAAATATAAATTATAAATATATATATATCGTATGAATGAGGAGAAAAAAGATGATGATTTGCGATCAGAATTCGGTTGCTTTTATAGGAAAAGTCGACTTTTGGGGCTCCGCGACTCGCGGCATTTTTGCCTTCAAACTCCGCGAGTCGCGGAGAATGAGATTACAGCTCAGTCCCTTGGAGTCTTTCTCTGCCGACGGTTTTTATTTATAAATATAATATATATATAATTAATATAATTAATTATATATTATATTATATTTATATACATAGTTAACTTGTAATTTTTAGTCCGTTGCATCGAGCGTTAAGAGTTGACTCTGGTCCCGGTTCCGGATTTTCGAACGTCCTTGCGTACAATTTAATATCTTGTACTTTGCATTTTGAATCTTGTACTCTTGTAATTTCGAGACGTTTTTTATCAATAATTGGAACCTTTTTGATTGTCTTTTGTACTTTTGAGCTTTTTGGTCGTTTGCGTCTTCAATTCGTCGAATCTGTCTTTTGTCTTCACCTTTTATTATTTAAACGAATATCACTTGTAAATAGAACAATTGCAACTAAAAGCTTGTCTTTCTTGAGGAATAATGCTATGAAATATATGTTCGTTTTTAGCATTATCAAATATTCCCACACTTGAGCGTTGCTTGTCCTCAAGCAATATCGTCTTGAAATACTAGAATCACTTCTTTATTTTTCACACTTTGTACATCAGTGATTTCTATACGGTGGTATGAACAATGGTAGTAACGATATGGTTTACAGTCCCACATGACTATAAAAAATTAGATCCATTAAGGAAATTGGATCTTTATGAAAACATTTGATCTTTTGAAAATTAAATCTAGTTTTTACCCTAGATAAGTTTTCCGGGATAACCCTTTACCGGTGTTTGCAAAATATTTTTGTGGATTTGGTGGGTTTCAGATTTGAAAATTTTAGCTCAAAACTTGCGGTTTTGTGTCACCCACTTGCTAACCTTGTATTTGGAAAGCAACACGTCCAGTTTACTTGTCCCGTATATTACCTTTCGGTAAACTACCGTCCGGTTGTAAAGGAAAGCGTTGAACAAGCAACTGTTAAGGCAATGTCCCCTGACATGCTTTTAATTATGGTCTATAACGTGTCGGACGCAATTACTATCCTTGGTAGGAGTAATAGTAAAGCTCACCCTTATAATTTTTCGGTATGGCACAAGGTCCTGTCTTTGACCATGCTATGCAACCACCGTTCTTACGGTTGACACCCGATTTGGTTCAGGTGACCTAATGAATTCCAGGTGAATTTCTAGGATTTTACGTTCAATGGTAATGAACGTATTGAAAATGGGTTTTCAGAAAACAAATCGGTTTGTAATTTTGATCAAAATATTTTCTCGTTCAAGCTCGAGTTTAGATATCATTGAATTCCATGAGTTTGAATTCTCAATCTTTAAGGTCAATCTCTAGGATTGAGTAATATCAGTCTTAAAAGCTGATTTTTAATCTTTAAGGAGATTATCCTTTCTGGGGATCTGATTCATTAGTCTTATCCGGCTAATTTGCATGGTGCCCCCCCCATTGTACGAGATAAATCCTTCTCATGGTTAGGATAAATCTGACCACTTGGCGACCCTGTTTAATGCTGAGGTCCGTGGATTTCCTGCTGATTTTAGTGATGACTTTTCTAGATTTTTCGTCAACCTACAGCTGGTCTGGACGACAACTTCATGACCTAAATCAAGAAGCGCGTGTCTTTTTCGGAAGACTTTACTTCCTTTTAATGATGGAATTGATTCATCGTGTAGATCCATCTCTTCTTTTCTTTTATCGGGTAAAACAGTTTAGTTTAGTCCAAAGCAAAAGTATTTTCAGTTATTTGTTACAGATATATGTGACATATGTTTAAGATAACTTGGTAAATTTTCCCACACTTGGCTTTTATTTTCCTTTTTATCGTCCTCTATTCCATTTTAAATGAATTTTAACATTTTGGTTTGTTTCTCAATTTATGTCTTTTTTGAGGTAACAATAATTTCGGTTTTAAAACCTAGTTTTATCGTTCATAAATATGTATAAACATGATTTTTAGTTCATTTAATTGAAAATTTTGAAAAATTTTACTAGAATTGGGTAGTTAGTATATAAGACTAGGGCTGTTCTTTTTTATCAGAGAGCACTAGATTCTAATACAACTACTGCTTTACTAGTATTTTTAATGGTAACCAAGTGTTTAAGATAAAAATTTTAAAATCCGAAAGAATTTAACCCCTTCCCACACTTAAGATCTTGCAATGCCCTCATTTGCAAGAAATCAGTAACAATTTAAATTATTGAGGGTGATTTGTGTGAAAATGATTAAATTTTTACCAAAGTTTCCAAATATATTGGCGTTTGTTTGCTGAATGATAAATGGTGCACATCATTTGTTCATTCCGTCTTGTTGTTATTTCACATATATTTTGCATCTTGTCGTCAAAATTAGTTGCTTTTGCTGAACTTAATGCCAGTCTTTGAAAATGCGTTGTTTTACCCTGTTGTGTACATAAGATAAACTGCAAACATATATACATATTTTTGAAGTTTGGTATATTACCCCACATTCAAAAATTATTAAAATCTAAGAATAAAAGTTAGATAATTATAAAAATGATTACAATATTAACAAAAGTATTAAACGTATCAATAATTACAAATTACAAAAAATAAAACTAAGTATACTAGGGATGATATTGGTACCAATAGGGGTTCCAGGCATAACCATAGGTGCTATAGAATGCTTCGGCAGGGTCATACGTAGGATACGGTGGCTGCATCTCTATAGACCAGGGAGGGAAGATGGGTTTCGGTGTAGGAATATAGTTTCTACCTATATGTTGGCAATGAGCTATGATTTGGTTCTGATGAACTTGCCAATCTTCAAATGCTCTCTGTCTAGCATTTTCGTATTCCTGAGAAGCTATAAACCTTTACATTTCTTGCATCTCATTCCCCCCTCCTACATTACCTTGCTGTTGGTTTCTCTCCACCTGTGGATGTCTACCATGGTATCGTACTGCGGCGTTATTTCGCCTCTTCAAAACTTTCGCACCATGGTATACATTTAAACCTATAGTATCGCGGGGTTCTGGTTCTTCTACTAATAATCCCCCCCGACTTATATCCACACCGAGATATTCACCAATCAAAGTAATAAAAATACCACCTCCTATTATGCTATGCGGTCGCATCCCCCGAACCATAGCTGATAAATAATAACCCACACAATATGGTATACTTACAGTGCTTTGTGGGTCTCGAATACACATATGGTAAAACAAATCCTGTTCATTTACTTTTTCCTTGTTTTTACCCCTTTGTGTAATCGAATTAGCTAAAAACCTATGTATCACTCTTAATTCGGCTCTATCTATATCCAAATAAGAGTAATTTCCCCCTTTGAAACGGTGATGGCTTGTCATTTGACTCCACACACCGTGTGTATCAAAATTTTCATCTATCTTTCTACCGTTTAGTATCAATCCTCTACAATCGGCAGACGCTAACTCCTCAGGCGTATATATACGTAAAGCCTGAGCCATGTCCAGTAAAGACATGTGGCGCATCGAACCGCCTAACAAAAATCTAATAAAAGAACGATCGGTTAAACTAGCTACCCGATCATTCAACTCTATACTACATAACAATTCTTCACACCATACTTTATATACAGGTCTACGTATGGTGAATAAACGTACCCAGTCATTAAAAGAAGAATTACCATACCTCTGTACAAGTAATTCCCTAATTGGCCCGGCCAATTCTACAGCTTCTAAGGGTCCCCATTCTATGACCCTCGGTACCTCAACAACCTTAGAATGAAGAGTATGCAAACCCCTTTGATATTTTGGATAATCTATCCAAAGTCTGTCAAATCTCAGGTTCGGGTGCAACTCTTCCAAGTGCATATCGGAAAAGGTCATGACTGGATGAGGTATATCCTGCTTGTAGTAGTTATCCACCTCCTGCTGTTCCATATTCTCAGCAGGAGCATTGCGGGCTTGGGATGAAGATTCACCCCTTTCAGTCTGCAAAACACATCAAACACAATTTTTGTGCATCCAAATATGCATTAGTGTCAGCAAAATCATCAATCAAAATAATTACAATGACATGATCAATTTATATCAAACTTAAGCTTATTTTCATATTTTCATCAAATCTACACTTTTTCAAATAAGCATATACGAAAATGTTCGCCAAGTTCATAAGCATTTAACTCAAATAACATGTCAAAATAATCATTACTAGCAATTAAACAAGTCTCAAATGGCATTATCTTTCAAAAATCAAGTTCATGAATTTTAGACTTGAAAAAGTCCACTTTAATTCTCAAAATCATGTTTAGGCTCAAAGTTTGGATCATTTAACTACCTAGACATGTTACACTACTCAATTTAGCAACAATTCATGACAAAAATCGGCCATAACCTGTTTATATCAAAAAGCCCCAAATTTGCTCAAGAACACAAACCCTAGATTACTCAAAATTTGAAGTTTAAGGCTTCTAATCATGTTAAACAGCATCAATCTAGGTTATACAAGCATAATACATAAACAATTTAAGCCTAATTACACTAAAAAGCATCAAAATCAAATTGGAAAAAAATGACTCAAGAACACCAAATTTCGGATTAAATGGTGTTTAGGTGTAGAAATTTACCGTTTTTCTTGAGTAATTCTTAGATAGCATCCTTCTCAACATGATTTTAGCAAAAGATTTGATGATTAACGGTTAAAAATTGTGATTTTGGGGTGTATTTTTCGGATTTTTTCGTGGGTTTTCGCAGTTTATTTTCTGTTGTGGGGAGTGAAACTGAGCTGTTGCAGCTCTTTATTTTTTTTCTGTAATCCGACTCCTCCGCGACTCGCGGGGATTAACCCTCCAAACTCCGCGAGTCGCGGAGTTTGGTAATTTTTTTTTTTTTTTTTTTTATAAACTTTAACTTATGAAAACAATTAAGTAATTAATTTTAAAATTTTGTTTCCCTTGTTATTTAGGACGAGGTCGTTTCGGATCGATGTCCTAGTCCGTCCCTCGACAAAATTTTAAAATTTGTCTTTTTGTAGCGATTGTTTTAAAAGCTAAGATTTGAAATGTCCCGTTCTTATTGATTAAAAACGTTCCATATTAATTGATTTCGTTGCGAGGTTTTGACCTCTATATGAGACGTTTTTCAAAGACTGCATTCATTTTAAAACAAACCATAACCTTTATTTCATTAATAAAGGTTTAAAAAGCTTTACGTAGATTATCAAATAATGATAATCTAAAATATCCTGTTTACACATGACCATTACATAATGGTTTACAATACAAATATGTTACAACAAAATAAGTTTCTTGAATGCAGTTTTTACACAATATCATACAAACATGGACTCCAAATCTCGTCCTTATTTAAGTATACGATAGCGGAAGCTCTTAATAATCACCTGAGAATAAACATGCTTAAAACGTCAACAAAAATGTTGGTGAGTTATAGGTTTAACCTATATATATCAAATCATAATAATAGACCACAAGATTTCATATTTCAATACACATCCCATACATAGAGATAAAAGTCATTCATATGGTGAACACCTGGTAACCGACATTAACAAGATGCATATATAAGAATATCCCCATCATTCCGGGACACCCTTCGGATATGATATAAATTTCGAAGTACTAAAGCATCCGGTACTTTGGATGGGGCTTGTTGGGCCCGATAGATCTATCTTTAGGATTCGCGTCAATTAGGGTGTCTGTTCCCTAATTCCTAGATTACCAGACTTAATAAAAAGGGGCATATTCGATTTCGATAATTCAACCATAGAATGTAGTTTCACGTACTTGTGTCTATTTTGTAAATCATTTATAAAACCTGCATGTATTCTCATCCCAAAAATATTAGATTTTAAAAGTGGGACTATAACTCACTTTCACAGATTTTTACTTCGTCGGGAAGTAAGACTTGGCCACTGGTTGATTCACGAACCTATAACAATATATACATATATATCAAAGTATGTTCAAAATATATTTACAACACTTTTAATATATTTTGATGTTTTAAGTTTATTAAGTCAGCTGTCCTCGTTAGTAACCTACAACTAGTTGTCCACAGTTAGATGTACAGAAATAAATCGATAAATATTATCTTGAATCAATCCACGACCCAGTGTATACGTATCTCAGTATTGATCACAACTCAAACTATATATATTTTGGAATCAACCTCAACCCTGTATAGCTAACTCCAACATTCACATATAGAGTGTCTATGGTTGTTCCGAAATATATATAGATGTGTCGACATGATAGGTCGAAACATTGTATACGTGTCTATGGTATCTCAAGATTACATAATATATAATACAAGTTGATTAAGTTATGGTTGGAATAGATTTGTTACCAATTTTCACGTAGCTAAAATGAGAAAAATTATCCAATCTTGTTTTACCCATAACTTCTTCATTTTAAATCCGTTTTGAGTGAATCAAATTGCTATGGTTTCATATTGAACTCTATTTTATGAATCTAAACAAAAAAAGTATAGGTTTATAGTCAGAAAAATAAGTTACAAGTCGTTTTTGTAAAGGTAGTCATTTCAGTCGAAAGAACGACGTCTAGATGACCATTTTAGAAAACATACTTCCACTTTGAGTTTAACCATAATTTTTGGATATAGTTTCATGTTCATAATAAAAATCATTTTCTCAGAATAACAACTTTTAAATCAAAGTTTATCATAGTTTTTAATTAACTAACCCAAAACAGCCCGCGGTGTTACTACGACGGCGTAAATCCGGTTTTACGGTGTTTTTCGTGTTTCCAGGTTTTAAATCATTAAGTTAGCATATCATATAGATATAGAACATGTGTTTAGTTGATTTTAAAAGTCAAGTTAGAAGGATTAACTTTTGTTTGCGAACAAGTTTAGAATTAACTAAACTATGTTCTAGTGATTACAAGTTTAAACCTTCGAATAAGATAGCTTTATATGTATGAATCGAATGATGTTATGAACATCATTACTACCTTAAGTTCCTTGGATGAACCTACTGGAAAAGAGAAAAATGGATCTAGCTTCAATGGATCCTTGGATGGCTCAAAGTTCTTGAAGCAAAATCATGACACGAAAACAAGTTCAAGTAAGATCATCACTTGAAATAAGATTGTTATAGTTATAGAAATTGAACCAAAGTTTGAATATGATTATTACCTTGTATTAGAATGATAACCTACTGTAAGAAACAAAGATTTCTTGAGGTTGGATGATCACCTTACAAGATTGGAAGTGAGCTAGCAAACTTGAAAGTATTCTTGATTTTATGAAACTAGAACTTTTGGAATTTATGAAGAACACTTAGAACTTGAAGATAGAACTTGAGAGAGTTCAATTAGATGAAGAAAATTGAAGAATGAAAGTGTTTGTAGGTGTTTTTGGTCGTTGGTGTATGGATTAGATATAAAGGATATGTAATTTTGTTTTCATGTAAATAAGTCATGAATGATTACTCATATTTTTGTAATCTTATGAGATATTTCATGCTAGTTGCCAAATGATGGTTCCCACATGTGTTAGGTGACTCACATGGGCTGCTAAGAGCTGATCATTGGAGTGTATATACCAATAGTACATACATCTAAAAGCTGTGTATTGTACGAGTACGAATACGGGTGCATACGAGTAGAATTGTTGATGAAACTGAACGAGAATGTAATTGTAAGCATTTTTGTTAAGTAGAAGTATTTTGATAAGTGTATTGAAGTCTTTCAAAAGTGTATAAATACATATTAAAACACTACATGTATATACATTTTAACTGAGTCGTTAAGTCATCGTTAGTCGTTACATGTAAGTGTTGTTTTGAAACCTTTAGGTTAACGATCTTGTTAAATGTTGTTAACCCAATGTTTATAATAACAAAAGAGATTTTAAATTATTATATTATCATGATATTATGATGTACGAATATCTCTTAATATGATATATATACATTAAATGTCGTTACAACGATAAACGTTACATATATGTCTCGTTTCAAAATCATTAAGTTAGTAGTCTTGTTTTTACATATGTAGTTCATTGTTAATATAATTAATGATATGTTTACTTATCATAATATCATGTTAACTATATATATAACCATATATATGTCATCATATAGTTTTTTACAAGTTTTAACGTTCGTGAATCACCGGTCAACTTGGGTGGTCAATTGTCTATATGAAACCTATTTCAATTAATCAAGTCTTAACAAGTTTGATTGCTTAACATGTTGGAAACATTTAATCATGTAAACATCAATCTCAATTAATATATATAAACATGGAAAAGTTCGGGTCACTACAGTACCTACCCGTTAAATAAATTTCGTCCCGAAATTTTAAGCTGTTGAAGGTGTTGACGAATCTTCTGGAAATAGATGCGGGTATTTCTTCTTCATCTGATCTTCACGCTCCCAGGTGAACTCGGGTCCTCTACGAGCATTCCATCGAACCTTAACAATTGGTATCTTGTTTTGCTTAAGTCTTTTAACCTCACGATCCATTATTTCGACGGGTTCTTCGATGAATTGGAGTTTTTCGTTGATTTGGATTTCATCTAACGGAATAGTGAGATCTTCTTTAGCAAAACATTTCTTCAAATTCGAGACGTGGAAAGTGTTATGTACAGCCGCGAGTTGTTGAGGTAACTCAAGTCGGTAAGCTACTGGTCCGACACGATCAATAATCTTGAATGGTCCAATATACCTTGGATTTAATTTCCCTTGTTTACCAAATCGAACAACGCCTTTCCAAGGTGAAACTTTAAGCATGATCATCTCTCCAATTTCAAATTCTATATCTTTTCTTTTAATGTCAGCGTAGCTCTTTTATCGACTTTGGGCGGTTTTCAACCGTTGTTGAATTTGGATGATCTTCTCGGTAGTTTCTTGTATAATCTCCGGACCCGTAATCTGTCTATCCCCCACCTCACTCCAACAAATCGGAGACCTGCACTTTCTACCATAAAGTGCTTCAAACGGCGCCATCTCAATGCTTGAATGGTAGCTGTTGTTGTAGGAAAATTCTGCTAACGGTAGATGTCGATCCCAACTGTTTCCGAAATCAATAACACATGCTCGTAGCATGTCTTCAAGCGTTTGTATCGTCCTTTCACTCTGCCCATCAGTTTGTGGATGATAGGCAGTACTCATGTCTAGACGCATAAGCAATCACCTTCGTTCGTTGCATTAATACACAACCGAGACCTTGCTTTGATGCATCACAATAAATCACAAAATCATCATTCCCTTCAGGCAATGACAATATAGGTGCCGTAGTTAGCTTTTTCTTCAATAACTGAAACGCTTTCTCTTGTTCATCATTCCATTCAAATTTCTTCCCTTTATGCGTTAATGCAGTCAAGGGTTTTGCTATTCTGGAAAAGTCTTGGATGAACCTTCTGTAGTAACCAGCTAGTCCTAAAAACTGGCGTATGTGTTTCGGAGTTTTCGGGGTTTCCCACTTTTCAACAGTTTCTATCTTTGCCGGATCCACCTTAATACCTTCTTTGTTCACTATGTGACCGAGGAATTGAACTTCTTCCAACCAAAATGCACACTTCGAAAACTTAGCGTACAATTCTTCCTTCCTCAATATTTCTAACACCTTTCTCAAATGTTCACCGTGTTCTTGGTCATTCTTTGAGTAAATAAGTATGTCATCAATGAAAACAATGACAAACTTGTCAAGGTATGGTCCACACACTCGGTTCATAAGGTCCATGAACACAGCTGGTGCATTAGTTAAACCAAACGGCATGACCATAAACTCGTAATGACCGTAACGTGTTCTGAAAGCAGTCTTTGGAATATCATCTTCTTTCACCCGCATTTGATGATACCCGGAACGTAAGTCAATCTTTGAATAAACAGACGAGCCTTGTAGTTGATCAAATAAGTCGTCGATTCTCGGTAGTGGGTAGCGGTTCTTGATGGTAAGTTTGTTCAACTCTCGGTAGTCGATACACAACCTGAATGTACCATCTTTCTTCTTGACAAACAAAACAGGAGCTCCCCACGGTGATGTGCTTGGTCGAATGAAACCACGCTCTAAAAGTTCTTGTAATTGGCTTTGCAGTTCTTTCATCTCGCTGGGTGCGAGTCTGTAAGGAGCACGAGCTATTGGTGCAGCTCCTGGTACAAGATCTATTTGAAATTCAACGGATCGATGTGGGGGTAATCCCGGTAATTCTTTCGGAAATACATCGGGAAATTCTTTTGCGACGGGAACATCATTGATGCTCTTTTCTTCAGTTTGTACTTTCTCGACGTGTGCTAGAACAGCATAGCAACCTTTTCTTATTAGTTTTTGTGCCTTCAAATTACTAATAAGATGTAGCTTCGTGTTGCCCTTTTCTCCGTACACCATTAAGGGTTTTCCTTTTTCTCGTATAATGCGAATTGCATTTTTGTAACAAACGATCTCTGCTTTCACTTCTTTCAACCAGTCCATACCGATTATCACATCAAAACTCCCTAACTCTACTGGTATCAAATCAATCTTAAATGTTTCGCTAACCAGTTTAATTTCTCGATTCCGACATATATTATCTGCTGAAATTAATTTACCATTTGCTAATTCGAGTAAAAATTTACTATCCAAAGGCGTCAATGGACAACTTAATTTAGCACAAAAATCTCTACTCATATAGCTTCTATCCGCACCCGAATCAAATAAAACGTAAGCAGATTTATTGTCAATAAGAAACGTACCCGTAACAAGCTCCGGGTCTTCCTGTGCCTCTGCCGCATTAATATTGAAAACTCTTCCGCGGCCTTGTCCATTCGTGTTCTCCTGGTTCGGGCAATTTCTAATAATGTGGCCCGGTTTTCCACATTTATAACAAACTACATTGGCATAACTTGCTCCGACACTACTTGCTCCGCCATTACTCGTTCCGACACCATTTGTTCCTTTTGTTCTATTAACCCCTGGTCCGTAGACCTCACACTTCGCCGCGCTATGACCATTTCTTTTACACTTGTTGCAAAATTTGGTGCAGAACCCCGAGTGATTCTTTTCACACCTTTGGCATAGTTGCTTCTGATTGTTGTTGTTGTTGCGGTTATTATTGTTGTTGGGATGATTGTTGTAGTTGCTGTTGTTGTTGTTGTTGTTGTTGTTGTTGTTGGGCCGTTTGTTGTAGTTGCGATTGATGTTGCGATTGTTGGGATAATTGTTGCGATTATTGTTGTAATTGCTGTTGTTGTTGTATTGGTGATTCTTATCACCGTTTTCCTCCCACTTTCTTTTGACTTGCTTCACATTGGCCTCTTCAGCAGTCTGTTCTTTAATTCTTTCTTCAATCTGGTTCACTAGTTTGTGAGCCATTCTACATGCCTGTTGTATGGAGGCGGGCTCGTGTGAACTTATATCTTCTTGGATTCTTTCCGGTAATCCTTTCACAAACGCGTCGATCTTCTCTTCCTCATCTTCGAATGCTCCCGGACACAATAGGCACAATTCTGTGAATCGTCTTTCGTACGTGGTAATATCAAATCCTTGGGTTCGTAACCCTCTAAGTTCTGTCTTGAGCTTATTGACCTCGGTTCTGGGACGGTACTTCTCGTTCATCAAGTGCTTGAATGCTGACCACGGTAGTGCGTACGCATCATCTTGTCCCACTTGCTCTAGATAGGCATTCCACCATGTTAACGCAGAACCTGTGAAGGTATGCGTAGCGTACTTCACTTTGTCCTCTTCAGTACACTTACTTATGGCAAACACCGATTCGACCTTCTCGGTCCACCGTTTCAATCCGATCGGTCCTTCGGTTCCATCAAATTCCAAAGGTTTGCAGGCAGTGAATTCTTTGTAGGTGCATCCTACACGATTTCCTGTACTGCTAGATCCAAGGTTATTGTTGGTAACTGCGGCTATGTTTGAAGCTAGAAAAGTACGGAATTCCTCTTCATTCATATTCACGGTGTGTCGAGTAGTCGGTGCCATTTCCTTCAAAATAGTCAAATGGAACAAGTTAATCATACAGAATATTAAGAGTAGTTAATAGTATTTCGTAGCATAATATGAACTCATTTATAAAAGCTTTTTCTTCATATTAGCGTTTTATAAGTTTAAATTCGGGTAGTACCTACCCGTTAAGTTCATACTTAGTAGCTAATATACAATTCAACTACTACAATTCTATATGAAAAACTGATTATAATAATATTTCGAGTTCAAACTTTTTCACAATATTTCACAAACTTACAATACCGCTTATTTTACATATAGCATGAAATATAGCACACAATAAATTTGATACAAGATGGTTGTGAAGATAATTCTAGCTAGTACACAAGTCGTTCAGCAAAGGCAATAAAGGCACGTAATTCATACGTCCAGAAACAAGTCATGCATTCTGGTTTTACTAGGATTACTTCCCATCCTTGGTCTTATGGAACATAACCGTTATGGCCATTGATAAGACAGCGTGTTGTAACGTCGTCAAAGGGACGAGGGTTACGTAATGTCCAACAGTCCCGTAACAATCTAAAAACCTCATTTCTTACCCCAATTACCGACTCCGTCACTTGTGGAAACGTTTTGTTTAATAGTTGTAGCCCGATGTTCTTGTTCTCACTTTGGTGAGAAGCGAACATTACTAATCTGTAAGCATAACATGCTTCTTTATGTTGCATGTTAGCCGCTTTTTCTAAATCACGAAGTCCAATATTCGGATATATTGAGTCAAAATAATTTCTTAACCCGTTGCGTAAAATAGCATTTGGGTTCCCCGCAATATATGCGTCAAAGTAAACACATCGTAACTTATGGGTTTCCCAATGTGATATCCCCCATCTTTCAAACGAAAGTCTCTTATAAACCAAGACATTCTTGGAACGTTCTTCGAATGTCTTACAAACTGATCTCGCCTTAAATAGTTGTGCCGAAGAATTCTGGCTGACTCTAGACAAGATTTCATCAATCATGTCTCCGGGTAGGTCTCTTAAAATATTGGGTTGTCTTTCCATTTTGTGTTTTTAAACTGTAAAATAGACAAGAGTTAGATTCATAAAAAAAATACTTATTAATACAAGCAATTTTTACATATATCATAAAGCATAAGAACACTATATTCCATATATTACACCACACGAATACAACTATCTTATTCCGACTCGCTCGTTTCTTCTTCTTCTTCGGTTTTGGTTCGTTTTGCCAAGTTTCTAGGGATATATGATGTTCCCCTAATACGAGCCGTCGTTGTCCACATTGGTTTAGAAAAACCTGGTGGTTTAGAGGTTCCTGGGTCATTGTTACAACTTAAGGACTTCGGGGGTTGACGATACATATAAAGTTCATCGGGGTTGGAATTAGATTTCTCTATTTTTATGCCCTTTCCCTTATTATTTTCTTTTGCCTTTTTAAATTCAATTGGGGTAATTTCTATAACATCATCGGAATTCTCGTCGGAATCCGATTCATCGGAGAATTGGTAATCCTCCCAATATTTTGCTTCCTTGGCGGAAACACCATTGACCATAATTAACTTTGGTCGGTTGGTTGAGGATTTTCTTTTACTTAACCGTTTTATTATTTCCCCCACCGGTTCTATTTCTTCATCCGGTTCCGATTCTTCTTCCGGTTCCGATTCTTCTTCCGGTTCCGACTCTTCTTCCGGTTCCTCTTCGGGAACTTGTGAATCAGTCCACAAATCATTCCAATTTACATTTGACTCTTCATTATTATTAGGTGAGTCAATGGGACTTGTTCTAGAGGTAGACATCTATCACATAATATCAAACACGTTAAGAGATTAATATATCACATAATATTCATATGTTAAAAATATATAGTTTCCAACAAAAATGTTAAGCAATCATTTTTAAAGAAAACACGGTCGAAGTCCAGACTCACTAATGCATCCTAACAAACTCGATAAGACACACTAATGCAAATTTTCTGGTTCTCTAAGACCAACGCTCTGATACCAACTGAAATGTCCCGTTCTTATTGATTAAAAACGTTCCATATTAATTGATTTCGTTGCGAGGTTTTGACCTCTATATGAGACGTTTTTCAAAGACTGCATTCATTTTAAAACAAACCATAACCTTTATTTCATTAATAAAGGTTTAAAAAGCTTTACGTAGATTATCAAATAATGATAATTTAAAATATCCTGTTTACACATGACCATTACATAATGGTTTACAATACAAATATGTTACAACAAAATAAGTTTCTTGAATGCAGTTTTTACACAATATCATACAAACATGGACTCCAAATCTCGTCCTTATTTAAGTATACGACAGCGGAAGCTCTTAATAATCACCTGAGAATAAACATGCTTAAAACGTCAACAAAAATGTTGGTGAGTTATAGGTTTAACCTATATATATCAAATCATAATAATAGACCACAAGATTTCATATTTCAATACACATCCCATACATAGAGATAAAAGTCATTCATATGGTGAACACCTGGTAACCGACATTAACAAGATGCATATATAAGAATATCCCCATCATTCCGGGACACCCTTCGGATATGATATAAATTTCGAAGTACTAAAGCATCCGGTACTTTGGATGGGGCTTGTTGGGCCCGATAGATCTATCTTTAGGATTCGCGTCAATTAGGGTGTCTGTTCCCTAATTCCTAGATTACCAGACTTAATAAAAAGGGGCATATTCGATTTCGATAATTCAACCATAGAATGTAGTTTCACGTACTTGTGTCTATTTTGTAAATCATTTATAAAACCTGCATGTATTCTCATCCCAAAAATATTAGATTTTAAAAGTGGGACTATAACTCACTTTCACAGATTTTTACTTCGTCGGGAAGTAAGACTTGGCCACTGGTTGATTCACGAACCTATAACAATATATACATATATATCAAAGTATGTTCAAAATATATTTACAACACTTTTAATATATTTTGATGTTTTAAGTTTATTAAGTCAGCTGTCCTCGTTAGTAACCTACAACTAGTTGTCCACAGTTAGATGTACAGAAATAAATCGATAAATATTATCTTGAATCAATCCACGACCCAGTGTATACGTATCTCAGTATTGATCACAACTCAAACTATATATATTTTGAAATCAACCTCAACCCTGTATAGCTAACTCCAACATTCACATATAGAGTGTCTATGGTTGTTCCGAAATATATATAGATGTGTCGACATGATAGGTCGAAACATTGTATACGTGTCTATGGTATCTCAAGATTACATAATATATAATACAAGTTGATTAAGTTATGGTTGGAATAGATTTGTTACCAATTTTCACGTAGCTAAAATGAGAAAAATTATCCAATCTTGTTTTACCCATAACTTCTTCATTTTAAATCCGTTTTGAGTGAATCAAATTGCTATGGTTTCATATTGAACTCTATTTTATGAATCTAAACAAAAAAAGTATAGGTTTCTAGTCAGAAAAATAAGTTACAAGTCGTTTTTGTAAAGGTAGTCATTTCAGTCGAAAGAACGACGTCTAGATGACCATTTTAGAAAACATACTTCCACTTTGAGTTTAACCATAATTTTTGGATATAGTTTCATGTTCATAATAAAAATCATTTTCTCAGAATAACAACTTTTAAATCAAAGTTTATCATAGTTTTTAATTAACTAACCCAAAACAGCCCGCGGTGTTACTACGACGGCGTAAATCCGGTTTTACGGTGTTTTTCGTGTTTCCAGGTTTTAAATCATTAAGTTAGCATATCATATAGATATAGAACATGTGTTTAGTTGATTTTAAAAGTCAAGTTAGAAGGATTAACTTTTGTTTGCGAACAAGTTTAGAATTAACTAAACTATGTTCTAGTGATTACAAGTTTAAACCTTCGAATAAGATAGCTTTATATGTATGAATCGAATGATGTTATGAACATCATTACTACCTTAAGTTCCTTGGATGAACCTACTGGAAAAGAGAAAAATGGATCTAGCTTCAATGGATCCTTGGATGGCTCAAAGTTCTTGAAGCAAAATCATGACACGAAAACAAGTTCAAGTAAGATCATCACTTGAAATAAGATTGTTATAGTTATAGAAATTGAACCAAAGTTTGAATATGATTATTACCTTGTATTAGAATGATAACCTACTGTAAGAAACAAAGATTTCTTGAGGTTGGATGATCACCTTACAAGATTGGAAGTGAGCTAGCAAACTTGAAAGTATTCTTGATTTTATGAAACTAGAACTTTTGGAATTTATGAAGAACACTTAGAACTTGAAGATAGAACTTGAGAGAGTTCAATTAGATGAAGAAAATTGAAGAATGAAAGTGTTTGTAGGTGTTTTTGGTCGTTGGTGTATGGATTAGATATAAAGGATATGTAATTTTGTTTTCATGTAAATAAGTCATGAATGATTACTCATATTTTTGTAATCTTATGAGATATTTCATGCTAGTTGCCAAATGATGGTTCCCACATGTGTTAGGTGACTCACATGGGCTGCTAAGAGCTGATCATTGGAGTGTATATACCAATAGTACATACATCTAAAAGCTGTGTATTGTACGAGTACGAATACGGGTGCATACGAGTAGAATTGTTGATGAAACTGAACGAGAATGTAATTGTAAGCATTTTTGTTAAGTAGAAGTATTTTGATAAGTGTATTGAAGTCTTTCAAAAGTGTATAAATACATATTAAAACACTACATGTATATACATTTTAACTGAGTCGTTAAGTCATCGTTAGTCGTTACATGTAAGTGTTGTTTTGAAACCTTTAGGTTAACGATCTTGTTAAATGTTGTTAACCCAATGTTTATAATAACAAAAGAGATTTTAAATTATTATATTATCATGATATTATGATGTACGAATATCTCTTAATATGATATATATACATTAAATGTCGTTACAACGATAAACGTTACATATATGTCTCGTTTCAAAATCATTAAGTTAGTAGTCTTGTTTTTACATATGTAGTTCATTGTTAATATAATTAATGATATGTTTACTTATCATAATATCATGTTAACTATATATATAACCATATATATGTCATCATATAGTTTTTTACAAGTTTTAACGTTCGTGAATCACCGGTCAACTTGGGTGGTCAATTGTCTATATGAAACCTATTTCAATTAATCAAGTCTTAACAAGTTTGATTGCTTAACATGTTGGAAACATTTAATCATGTAAACATCAATCTCAATTAATATATATAAACATGGAAAAGTTCGGGTCACTACAAGATTTTTGGGGTTTTTTAATGTTTTTGGCATACTTTAATTCAATGGGATTAAAAATAATGATAATAAAAGTTCTCGTCCCTTTCTCGGGTAAAGCAATTTCGGTTCAAAGACCTAGTCTTCAACTTACGACGAATTTTAAAAATCATATTTTTAACTTAATGAGATAAAGTAAATTTTTGTTTTTAAATTCACACAACTTAAATATAAAATTCAAAATTAATATTAAAAATTCACACCAAACTTAAAATTTGAAATGCATAAAATTAAAAATTTATATTAAAAAAAATTCACACCAAACTTAATTTAAAAATTCATATTATAAATTCACACCAAACTTATATTAATTTTTCAAATATTTACAATTTTAAATATATTGTTTTTACAAAGTTTACAATATTAATTTAAGATTTAAATATTAATTTTAAAAACATGGTTAAAATAAAATTAAAAATCTTTTTGTCTTTTTATCCCACTTTAATCAATCAAATATTATCAAAAATATGCGCCCCTCTTTTCGGTAAAGTAATTTCGGTTCCAAGACCTAATTTAACTCATGACGAATTTTTGAAATATTTTGGGTTGATTGTTTAAAGATATTTATACCTTAAGAATAAACGTTAAATTTCGCAGTGATGTAATAAATTTTTGAATGATATCAATAATTTCGGTCGCCATACCTAATTTTATTCAATACCAATTTAATACTTTTTAGCGAACAAATTAGCGTTTATTATCAACAGGTTAAAAAAAATAAAAATAAAAATAAAAACTGTACAGACATACCTGTGAAATAGATTTCTTAGTTATATGATCTATCCCATTCATAAGATAGTTGATTTAATTGGTTTTCCATGGCTACATAGGCGTAACCTCGAGCATTCAGTGTCTTTTCTTCTAAACATATGAACGGTCCGTCTCTGCATAAAGTAACAAATTCGGTATTTGAATAGGTTTGATTATTTGAACATTTACCTCCATGTGACCATTTTCTGCATTTGTGACATCTTTCTAGGTGTCGTGCTCTTCTTTTCGCTGCGGATTTTGATTTTCCTTTACCAAATTGTAACTTATTATCTTCGCATCTGGATTCTTTTCTAACTCCGTCCATTCTTTCTCTGATTACTGATACTAATTCACTCGGTAGTATGTCATTATTTCTTTTAGTGATCAAAGCGTGTAGCATTAGACCATGGTTTAGTTCACAGGCAGTCTTCATTTTGTAAAAACCTAAAAAAAATAAAAATTCAGAATGGGGGGAGAAGACTAGTTCTTTAGGGTCATCTAGGGAAAGACCATTCGGGTTCCATTTTCGAGAACTATAAGAAAACAGACAATCTAACTCTAACAGAAATACATATTATCCTTTAAAGACTTGATTCTCCCCACACTTAGTTAGCTGTGGTGTCGAAATTGTGATTAACTTCGCTGTCGACTTCCATCGGACCATGTATGTAATGTTTAACTCTGTGACCATTAACTTTAAATTCAATCCCATTTGAATTTATTAATTCTATCGTTCCGTATGGGAAAACTCTTTTGACTATGAATGGTCCAGACCATCTTGATTTCAATTTTCCAGGAAATAGCTTGAATCGTGAATTGAAAAGAAGAATTCTGTCTCCTTCTTTAAATTCTTTTGAACTTCTGATTCTTTTATCATGCCATTTCTTCGTTCTTTCTTTATAGATTAACGAATTTTCGTATGCTTCATGTCTTAATTCTTCTAATTCGTTTAGTTGACTTAATCGTAGACGTCCGGCTTCATGTAAATCAAGATTACATGTCTTCAAAGCCCAAAATGCTTTGTGTTCAATTTCTACTGGAAGATGACATGCTTTTCCATAAACAAGTCTAAAAGGTGTGGTTCCAATTGGAGTTTTGTAGGCTGTTCTAAAAGCCCAGAGTGCATCCTCCAATTTAATGGACCATTCCTTCGGATTTGATCCTACGGTTTTCTCTAGAATACGTTTTAAAGCTCGGTTGGTATTTTCAACTTGTCCACTTGTTTGTGGATGATATGCGGTGGAGATTTTATGAGTTACTTCATATCTTTTAAGAACTTTCTCAAGTTGATTATTACAGAAATGAGTACCCCGATCACTTATTAAAGCTTTCGGTGTTCCAAACCTTGCAAAAAGACGTTTTAAAAAGTTGACTACAACTCGTGCATCGTTAGTTGGGAGAGCTTGTGCTTCCGCCCATTTAGATACATAATCAATGGCTACGAGTATATATAGATTATTATTAGATTTTGGAAATGGACCCATAAAGTCAATACCCCAAATGTCAAATACTTCACATACTTGGATGACATTTTGTGGCATTTCATCACGTTGACTTATTTTTCCGGCCCTTTGACATGCATCACAGGATTTGCAAAGAAGGTGTGCATCTTTGTAAATTGTAGGCCAATAGAATCCAGCTTCATAAACTTTTCTTGCTGTTAGTTGAGGCCCATAATGCCCTCCTGTTGGTCCTGTGTGACAATGGTTTAAAATTTTACTAGCTTCATCTCCAAATACACATCGGCGTATTATTCCATCGGGACAACTTTTAAACAGATGTGGATCTTCCCAGAAATAGTGTTTTATATCACTGAAGAATTTCTTTCGTCTTTGGTACGATAATCCTTTTTCAAGGAATCCACAAACTAAGTAGTTTGCATAGTCTGCAAACCATGGGATTTCTTTATGTTCAATCTTCAATAGATATTCATCAAGAAAGTTGTCTTGTATGGCTGATTCATTTAGAACTTCTAATTCGGGATTTTCAAGACGAGAAAGATGATCAGCGGTGAGATTTTCTGCTCCTCTTTTATCTCGGATTTCAATATCAAACTCTTGTAAGAGTAAGATCCAACGGATTAATCTTGGTTTAGCATCTTGTTTTGAAAATAGGTATCTAAGAGCAGAATGGTCGGTATAGACCACCGTTTTTGCTAGAACGAGATATGATCGAAATTTGTCAAAAGCAAAGACAATAGCAAGGAGTTCTTTTTCAGTAGTTGTATAGTTTGTTTGTGCTCCTTGTAACGTCTTACTAGCATAATATATAGGTTGAAATCATTTTTCAATCCTTTGTCCTAAAACGGCTCCCATTGCAAAATCACTTGCATCGCACATTAGTTCAAATGGTAGATTCCAATTTGGTGTTATCATGATTGGTGCATTAGTGAGTTTCTCTTTAAGAATATTAAAGGATTTGATACACTCATCTGAAAAGATGAATGGAGCATCCTTTTCTAGGAGTTTATTCATAGGAGTGGCAATTTTAGAAAAATCTTTTATGAAACGTCGGTAAAAACCGGCATGCCCTAGAAAACTCCTAACTCCTCTAACATTGGTGGGATGTGGAAGTTTAGCAATTACATCTACTTTAGCTCTATCCACTTCAATTCCTTCTTTTGAAATTTTATGTCCAAGAACGATGCCTTCTTTAACCATGAAATGGCATTTCTCCCAATTAAGTACTAGATTTGATTTTTCGCATCTAATTAGCATTCGTTCCAGATTAACTAGACATGATTTAAATGTATCACCGAAGACTGAAAAGTCATCCATGAATACTTCCATGCATTCTTCTATCATGTCGTGAAAAATCGCCATCATACACCTTTGAAAGGTTGCAGGGGCGTTGCAAAGTCCAAATGGCATGCGTTTGTAAGCAAAAGTACCATAAGGGCACGTGAATGTGGTTTTCTCTTGATCTTCGGGTGCTATTGGAATTTGAAAATATCCGGAAAATCCATCTAGAAAACAATAGTAACTATTTCCGGCTAATCTTTCCAACATTTGATCAATGAAAGGTAAGGGAAAGTGATCTTTTCTGGTGGCGTCATTTAATTTTCTATAATCAATACATACACGCCATCCTGTTACAGTCCTAGTAGGAATAAGCTCATTTTTCTCATTTGTAATGACAGTCATGCCACCCTTCTTAGGTACGCATTGAACTGGGCTTACCCATGGACTATCAGAGATTGGATAAATTAGACCTGCATCTAGCAGTTTAATAATCTCTTTCTTAACTACATCTTGCATATTAGGATTTAGTGTTCGTTGGCATTGCACATACGTTTTATGACCTTCTTCCATAAAGATTTTATGTGTGCAATACGAAGGACTTATTCCTTTAATATCATGAATCTTCCATGCAATGGCTGGTTTATGAGCTTTCAACACAGAAATGAGTTGTGATTTCTCATTTTCAGTAAGAGAAGACGATATTATTACAGGTAATTCAGATTCACCATGTAAATAAGCGTATTCCAAATGGTTTGAAAGTGGCTTTAACTCTAATTTCGGAGGTTCTTCTATCGATGATTTGTATCGATATCTGTCTTCTTCCTTTAGCATTTGAATTTCTTCTGTTGTTGGTTCATATCCATTAGCTATAAGTGTAGCTAACATTTCAGCTTCATCAATTGGTTCATTACCTTCTCCTAAAGAACATTCTCCTGTTCCTTGTAATTCTGGAAATTCTTCTAATAATTCTGCATGTGCATCTATAGTTTGAATATAATAACATGTATCATCTGCAGATTGCGGTTGTTGCATTGCTCTATCAACTGAAAAGGTAACACTCTTATCCTCTATACTTAGGGTCAGTTTCTTACCGAACACGTCTATCATTGCTTTAGCCGTGTTTAAGAATGGTCTTCCTAATATGAGAGGAACTTGAAAATCTTCTTCCATGTCCAAAACAACAAAATCTACTGGAAATACTAAAGTACCAACTTTAACTAGCATGTTCTCCATTATCCCTCTAGGATATTTTATTGATCTATCGGCTAGTTGTATGCTTATTCTGGTTGGTTTCAATTCTCCAAGGTCTAGTTTAGTGTATAGTGAATACGGTATTAGATTTATACTAGCACCTAAGTCTGCCAATGCTTCTATTGAACTAAGACTACCCAGAAAACATGGAATTGTGAAACTTCCTGGATCAGATAATTTTTCTGGTATCTTATTCAACAGCACTGCTGAACAATTAGCATTCATAGTAACAGCCGAGAGTTCTTCCATTTTCTTTCTATTCGTGATCAGATCTTTCAAGAATTTAGCATATCTAGGCATTCCTGAAATCACATCAATGAAAGGAAGATTTACATTTATCTGTTTAAACATATCCAAGAATTTGGATTGCTCGGCTTCAAGTTTTTCTTTCTTCATTTTACTCGGGTAAGGAAGTGGTGGTTGGTATGGGTTAACATAAGGTTTAGCCTTAACTGTGTTATCTTCATTAACCTTTTCAACTACCGGTTCTTTTTCCTTATCTTGATCAGGTTGTGGTTCTTGTGGAGTAGGAATAGTTTCATCAGAAGTTACAGGTATTTCAGATGGTTTAAGTGTTGTACCACTTCTTGTGGTAATGGCTTTAGTTGTTTCATTCCGGGGGTTAGCATTTGTATCACTAGGTAGACTTCCCGGTTTTCTTTCACCTATTAACCTTGCTAGGTTACTCACTTCTTGTTCCAGATTTTGAATAGAAGCTTGTTGATTTCTAAATGCTTGAGCATTTTGTTCATTGGTTTGTTTTTGAGATGTGAAAAACTGTGTTTGAGTTTCAACTAGCTTCGTCATCATATCTTCTAAATTCGGCTTTTTATCATCGGTTTGTTGTGGTGGTTTGTTTTGAAAATTAGGTCTTTGCTGATTATAAGTATTATTGGATACTTGTTGATTGCTAGGACCTTGTTGGTTGTTGTATGGAATATTTCTGTTATAATTCTGGTTTTGATTGTAAATCGGTCTTTGCGGTTGATAATTATTCTGATAATTATTTCCAGGCCTTTGGTTTATGTATGAAATATTCTCTCTTTGTTCCATTATTAATTCAATACTGAGACAATCTTTTGTCAAATGTGGTCCTCCACACTGCTCACAACTAATTCGTATTGAGTGAATATCCTTAGTCATCTTTTCCATTCGTCTTTCCACAGCATCTATCTTTGCGGAAATGGAATCTAAGTCATAGCTAGAATCGGCTCTAGCTGCTTTAGATGATCTAACGATATCTTTTTCTTGGTCCCACTCATGTGAGTGGGAAGCAGTGTTATCAATAATTTTGTAAGCATCAGTTTCGGTTTTCTTCATAATAGAACCACCAGCTGCTATATCTATGTCTTTTCTTGTAGTGATGTCGCATCCTTGGTAGAATATTTGTACTATTTGACAGGTGTCTAAACCATGTTGCGGACATCCTCTTAACAACTTTCCATATCTTGTCCATGCCTCATATAGAGTTTCATTTGGCTTCTGTGTGAACGTAACAATTTCTGCTTGAAGTCTTACGGCTTTAGATGCAGGAAAGAATTGTTTAAGAAATTTGTCAACTAAAACATCCCATGTATCAATCACCCCTTCAGGTAACGATTCCAACCAATCTTTGGCTTCTCCCTTTAAAGTCCAGGGAAATAACATGAGATATATCTGTTCATCCTCCACTTCTCGGATTTTAAATAGTGTGCAGATCCTATTAAAGGTACGTAGATGTTCATTTGGATCTTCCTTCGGCGCACCACTAAATTGGCATTGATTAGTCACCATGTGTAGAATTTGTCCTTTGATTTCATAATCTGGCGCATTAATGTCTGGATGAGTAATTGCGTGACCTTGGCCAGTGCGTTTAGCTCTCATTCGGTCTTCCATACTTAAAGGTTCCAGATTCTCCATAATTGAATTTGTTGAATCGGTATCACTAGATGATTCTGATTTAATGGTTCGTTCCTCAACAATCTCTGTTTGAATGATTGGTGGTTCCGGAGGAAAGTTTAATGGTTCAGGATCTACGAACCGTTCCTGAATATTTTCCGGATTCTCAATTGTGAGGTTGGTTTCAAAAAATGGATTATCGGAAATTTGAACTGAAGTACTTGGTCGACTGGATGACGATTCTAAAGAAAAATCAACGGCGGTAATATTTGCTAAATGATGTCTTGATCTAGTTACAGGTGGTGAACGTACAAAAGGTGATGAACGTCTTGCTCGGTGCATTCACTGAATATCCTATTAGTTTTTAAAAGGAAAGAAAAATTATAATAAGTTATCCAATCAATAAACTTTTCTGATTTTGCCCACGTTTCGAATAGCCAAAAGATGCAGCAGAGGGGCAGGATTCGTTTGGTCTCAATATAATTGAGGACTGTTTGGCTCCAATAACCCGGTCCACGTACAAATCCAACTATTACTACGAACCAGAAAATTTTGATGTCTATTAATTTAACCACTTAAAATAAATTTTCGTAATTTTAAGAAATTTAGATAAGAAGTAGAATAAAAATCTATGTCCTAAAACTAGAATAGCGAGAAATAAGAAAGAAAAAGAGTTCGTCGAAAAAAAAAATTGAAAAAGAAAAATGGTTGAAAAAAAAAAAAAGGTGACGGAAAAATAAAAGAAACTTATAAAAAATTAAAAATACTTGACTAACCTAACCTTATTACTACAACTAACTTAAAATTATAATCGCAAATTGATATTACTAATTGGAATGATAATTGATACATAGGTAAAAGTCGTCTAAAAATATTAAAGCTTACAGGAAAAACTAAATCCCAAATGGAAATAACTTAAAAAGAAACTAAAACTTAAAAAGGCGTCGCAAAATTCTAAAGTACCTAAATCTTAGTCTAAAGAAAAAGCACTTAAGGAATTCTACGGCAAAGCCTAAAAATCTAAGAGTAAAAATGACTATGGCAAAAACTAAGTTTAAAATTAAATATGAGCGAAAAATACAAATATTACGCTACAACGATTAAAAAGGGACAAAATATAAAAATATACAAAGAGTTGTAAAAAGTACAATTTTTATAAAAATATTATTTTTATATTATTTATTTAATAAAACTACTAATTTTACAATTTAATTAAACTAATTAATACTAAATACATAAATTAAATAAAAAGTAAAAGTTAAAATAAAACTAATAATAATAATAATAATAATTAGGGTTAAATAATAATAATAATTAATAATTACCCGTAATTAATGCTGAATTAGGGTTTTGTCGCCTGTCAGATAATCTCCGCGAGTCGCGGTATTTATTACATCAAACCCCGCGAGTCGCGGGGTTCAGAATTTCAACTCTGGAGCAGTTTTAATTTACGCATTTTTTTTTTATTTTCTGTTTTCTGTTTTTATATAAATAAAAGATATTTAAATAAAACTTATATTTTTATAAACTAAAATAAAAATAAAGAAACTTATAAAACTTAAATATTTAACAAAATCTTAAAAATACTTATATTTTTGTTTTTCTTTTTATATTTTCGAATATTTAAAACGTATTTTTACAAAAGCGACTTTTAATAGAAGTAAACTAAAAATCTTTTTTTTTTATATTAGCGTTGCGCTTCCGGCGTTTAAGAGAGATTCTCCGGCAGCGGCGCCAAAAATACTTGATGTCAAAGCTAAGGGGTATAAAATACTATTGAAGTTTACAACGAAACACTATTAAATACGATACAATTTTACACAAGATATTTATTTATTTATAGAATGGATATACTTAAACCTTGCTACAACACTTATAGGCAGTGTACCTAATCGTAAAGTAGTGTAGTTTTTAGTAAGTCCGGTTCGTTCCACAGGGAATCTTTTTTTAAACAAAGCTCAACGCTATATTAGTTTACTTTTATAAAAATACAAATATATATATATATATATAAGTAATATTATTATTATAAAGGGGGGTTTTTACCGTTTAATGACCGGTTTGTCGATTTGAAAACTTTAGTCGGAGTTAAAACCAAATGTAAAATATTAAAAATAATTACAAGACTTAAATTAAAGCATAAAGTAAATAACGATAATGAAATTGCGAATAATAAAAGAGCGATAAAATAAACTTGCGATAATTAAAGAGTACGATAATTAAAAGTGCAATTAAATACAATAATAATAAAAATGCGATATTTAGAAGTGCAATTAAATATAAAATAAAGGAAATTAAATATGAAATAAAAGAATTATGCTTATTTAAACTTCCGTAATCATGATGTTTGACGTGTTGATTTTAGTTTTATGCCTATGGGTTAATTGTCCTTTGTCCTGGATTATTTAATATGTCCGTCTGGTTTTTGTCCATAACAGTCCATCAGTCATAAATATAAAGTGCGAGTGTCCTCGTCAAATTATTATTATACCCGAAGTTAAATATTCCAACTAATTGGGGATTCGAATTGTAACAAGGTTTTAATACTTTGTTTAATGAATACACCAGGTTATCGACTGCGTGTAAACCAAGATTTTACTACTTTGTTAACAATTACACCAATTACCCTTGAATGTAATTTCACCCCTGTTTTAATTATTCTAGTGGCTATTAATCCATTCCCGTGTCCGGTTAAATGAACGATTATTCGTACATATAAATACCCCGCCCATCGTGTCCGATTGAGTGTATATGGTAATTTATAGGGACGCCCAATTGTAAATCTTTATATTAACATTAACAAACTATCATTTAGTTAAACAAATATAAAGCCCATTAATAGCCCATAGTTTAATTTCCACAAGTGTCGTTCTTTTGTCCAAACCCCAATTATGGTACAAAGCTCAATTACCCAATTTTAGTAATTAGCCCAACATCATGATTACTTCGTTTTAAATAAGCATAATAATAACTTAGCTACGAGACATTAATGTAAAAAGGTTGAACATAACTTACAATGATTAAAAATAGCGTAGCGTTACACGGACAGAATTTCGACTTACACCCTTACAATATTCGCTAACATACCCTTATTATTAGAATTATAATTAAAATTAAAATTAAAATATAAATTATAAATATATATATATCGTATGAATGAGGAGAAAAAAGATGATGATTTGCGATCAGAATTCGGTTGCTTTTATAGGAAAAGTCGACTTTTGAGGCTCCGCGACTCGCGGCATTTTTGCCTTCAAACTCCGCGAGTCGCGGAGAATGAGATTACAGCTCAGTCCCTTGGAGTCTTTCTCTGCCGACGGTTTTTATTTATAAATATAATATATATATAATTAATATAATTAATTATATATTATATTATATTTATATACATAGTTAACTTGTAATTTTTAGTCCGTTGCGTCGAGCGTTAAGAGTTGACTCTGGTCCCGGTTCCGGATTTTCGAACGTCCTTGCGTACAATTTAATATCTTGTACTTTGCGTTTTGAATCTTGTACTCTTGTAATTTCGAGACGTTTTTTATCAATAATTGGAACCTTTTTGATTGTCTTTTGTACTTTTGAGCTTTTTGGTCGTTTGCGTCTTCAATTCGTCGAATCTGTCTTTTGTCTTCACCTTTTATTATTTAAACGAATATCACTTGTAAATAGAACAATTGCAACTAAAAGCTTGTCTTTCTTGAGGAATAATGCTATGAAATATATGTTCGTTTTTAGCATTATCAAATATTCCCACACTTGAGCGTTGCTTGTCCTCAAGCAATATCGTCTTGAAATACTAGAATCACTTCTTTATTTTTCATACTTTGTACATCAGTGATTTCTATACGGTGGTATGAACAATGATAGTAACGATATGGTTTACAGTCCCACATGACTATAAAAAATTAGATCCATTAAGGAAATTGGATCTTTATGAAAACATTTGATCTTTTGAAAATTAAATCTAGTTTTTACCCTAGATAAGTTTTCCGGGATAACCCTTTACCGGTGTTTGCAAAATATTTTTGTGGATTTGGTGGGTTTCAGATTTGAAAATTTTAGCTCAAAACTTGCGGTTTTGTGTCACCCACTTGCTAACCTTGTATTTGGAAAGCAACACGTCCAGTTTACTTGTCCCGTATATTACCTTTCGGTAAACTACCGTCCGGTTGTAAAGGAAAGCGTTGAACAAGCAACTGTTAAGGCAATGTCCCCTGACATGCTTTTAATTATGGTCTATAACGTGTCGGACGCAATTACTATCCTTGGTAGGAGCAATAGTAAAGCTCACCCTTATAATTTTTCGGTATGGCACAAGGTCCTGTCTTTGACCATGCTATGCAACCACCGTTCTTACGGTTGACACCCGATTTGGTTCAGGTGACCTAATGAATTCCAGGTGAATTTCTAGGATTTTACGTTCAATGGTAATGAACGTATTGAAAATGGGTTTTCAGAAAACAAATCGGTTTGTAATTTTGATCAAAATATTTTCTCGTTCAAGCTCGAGTTTAGATATCATTGAATTCCATGAGTTTGAATTCTCAATCTTTAAGGTCAATCTCTAGGATTGAGTAAAATAAGTCTTAAAAGCTGATTTTTAATCTTTAAGGAGATTATCCTTTCTGGGGATCTGATTCATTAGTCTTATCCGGCTAATTTGCATGGTGCCCCCCCCATTGTAAGAGATAAATCCTTCTCATGGTTAGGATAAATCTGACCACTTGGCGACCCTGTTTAATGCTGAGGTCCGTGGATTTCCTGCTGATTTTAGTGATGAATTTTCTAGATTTTTCGTCAACCTACAGCTGGTCTGGACGACAACTTCATGACCTAAATCAAGAAGCGCGTGTCTTTTTCGGAAGACTTTACTTCCTTTTAATGATGGAATTGATTCATCGTGTAGATCCATCTCTTCTTTTCTTTTATCGGGTAAAACAGTTTAGTTTAGTCCAAAGCAAAAGTATTTTCAGTTATTTGTTACAGATATATGTGACATATGTTAAGAGTTGACTCTGGTCCCGGTTCTGGATTTTCGAACGTCCTTGCGTACAATTTAATATCTTGTACTTTGCGTTTTGAATCTTGTACTCTTGTAATTTCGAGACGTTTTTTATCAATAATTGGAACCTTTTTGATTGTCTTTTGTACTTTTGAGCTTTTTGGTCGTTTGCGTCTTCAATTCGTCGAATCTGTCTTTTGTCTTCACCTTTTATTATTTAAACGAATATCACTTGTAAATAGAACAATTGCAACTAAAAGCTTGTCTTTCTTGAGGAATAATGCTATGAAATATATGTTCGTTTTTAGCATTATCAGTTTCAAAACAACATTTACATGTAACGACTAACGATGACTTAACGACTCAGTTAAAATGTATATACATGTAGTGTTTTAATATGTATTCATACACTTTTGAAAGACTTCAAGACACTTATCAAAATACTTCTACTTAACAAAAATGCTTACAATTACATCCTCGTTCAGTTTCATCAACAATTCTACTCGTATGCACCCGTATTCGTACTCGTACAATACATAGCTTTTAGATGTATGTACTATTGGTATATACACTCCAATGATCAGCTCTTAGAAGCCCATGTGAGCCACCTAACACATGCGGGAACCATCATTTGGCAACTAGCATGAAATATCTCATAAAATTACAAAAATATGAGTAATCATTCATGACTTATTTACATGTAAACAAAATTACACATCCTTTATATCTAATCCATATACCAACGACCAAAAACACCTACAAACATTTTCATTCTTCAATTTTCTTCATCTAATTGATCTCTCTCAAGTTCTATCTTCAAGTTCTAAGTGTTCTTCATAAATTCCAAAAGTTCTAGTTTCATAAAATCAAGAATACTTCCAAGATTGCAAGTTTACTTCCAAGTTTTCTAAATCCATTCCAAGTAATCATCCAAGATCAAGAAACCTTTGTTACTTACAGTAGGTTATCTTTCTAATACAAGGTAATAATCATATTCAAACTTTAATTCAATTTCTATAACTATAACAATCTTATTTCGAGTGGAAATCTTACTTGAAATTGTTTTCGTGTCATGATTCTACTTCAAGAACTTTCAAGCCATCCAAGGATCCTTTGAAGCTAGATCTATTTTTCTCATTTCCAGTAGGTTTATCCAAGGAACTTGAGGTAGTAATGATGTTCATAACATCATTCGATTCATACATATAAAGCTATCTTATTCGAAGGTTTAAACTTGTAATCACTAGAACATAGTTTAGTTAATTCTAAACTTGTTTGCAAATAAATGTTAATCCTTCTAAATTGACTTTTAAAATCAACTAAACACATGTTCTATATCTATATGATATGCTAACTTAATGATTTAAAACCTGGAAACACGAAAAACACCGTAAAATCGAATTTACGCCGTCGTAGTAACACCGTTGGCTGTTTTAGGTTAGTTAATTAAAAACTATGATAAACTTTGATTTAAAAGTTGTTATTCTGGGAAAATGATTTTTATTATGAACATGAAACTATATCCAAAAATTATGGTTAAACTCAAAATGGAAGTATGTTTTCTAAAATGGTCATCTAGACGTCGTTCTTTCGACTGAAATGACTACCTATACAAAAATGACTTGTAACTTATTTTTATGACTATAAACCTATACTTTTTCTATTTAGATTCATAAAATATAGTTCAATATGAAACCATAGCAATTTGATTCACTCAAAACGGATTAAAATGAAGAAGTTATGGGTAAAACAAGATTGGATAATTTTTCTCATTTTAGCTACGTGAAAATTGGTAACAAATCTATTCCAACCATAACTTAATCAACTTGTATTGTATATTATGTAATCTTGAGATACCATAGACACGTATACAATGTTTCGACCTATCATGTCGACACAGCTATATATATTTCGGAACAACCATAGACACTCTATATGTGAATGTTGGAGTTAGCTATACAGGGTTGAGGTTGATTCTAAAATATATATAGTTTGAGTTGTGATCAATACTGAGATACGTATACACTGGGTCGTGGATTGATTCAAGATAGTATTTATCGATTTATTTTTGTACATCTAACTGTGGACAACTAGTTGTAGGTTACTAACGAGGACAGCTGACTTAATAAACTTAAAATATCAAAATATATTAAAAGTGTTGTAAATATATTTTGAACATACTTTGATATATATGTATATATTTTTATAGGTTCGTGAATCAACCAGTGGCCAAGTCTTACTTCCCGACGAAGTAAAAATCTGTGAAAGTGAGTTATAGTCCCACTTTTAAAATCTAATATTTTTGGGATGAGAATACATGCAGGTTTTATAAATGATTTACAAAATAGACACAAGTACGTGAAACTACATTCTATGGTTGAATTATCAAAATCGAATATGCCCCTTTTTATTAAGTCTGGTAATCTAAGAATTAGGGAACAGACATCCTAATTGACGCGAATCCTAAAGATAGATCTATTGGGCCTAACAAACCCCATCCAAAGTACCGGATGCTTTAGTACTTCAAAATTTATATCATATCCGAAGGGTGTACCGGAATGATGGGGATATTCTTATATATGCATCTTGTTAATGTCGGTTACCAGGTGTTCACCATATGAATGATCTTTATCTCTATGTATGGGATGTGTATTGAAATATGAAATCTTGTGGTCTATTGTTACGATTTGATATATATAGGTTAAACCTATAACTCACCAACATTTTTGTTGACGTTTAAAGCATGTTTATTCTCAGGTGAATATTAAGAGCTTCCGCTGTTACATACTAAAATAAGGACAAGATTTGGAGTCCATGTTTGTATGATATTGTGTAAAAACTGCATTTAAGAAACTGATTTCGATGTAACATATTTGTATTGTAAACCATTATGTAATGGTCGTGTGTAAACAGGATATTTTAGATTATCATTATTTGATAATCTACGTAAAGCTTTTTAAACCTTTATTATGAAATAAAGGTTATGGTTTGTTTTAAAAATGAATGCAGTCTTTGAAAAACATCTCATATAGAGGTCAAAACCTCGCAACGAAATCAATTAATATGGAACGTTTTTAATCAATAAGAACGGGACATTTCAGTTGGTATCCGAGTGTTGGTCTTAGAGAACCAGAAAATTTGCATTAGTGTGTCTTATCGAGTTTGTTAGGATGCATTAGTGAGTCTGGACTTCGAGCGTGTTTTCTTTAAAAATTATTGCTTAACATTTGTGTTGGAAACTATATATTATTAACATGTATATATTATGTGATATATTAATCTCTTAACATGTTTGATATTGTGTGATAGATGTCTACCTCTAGCACAAATCCCATTGACTCACCTAATAATAACGAAGAGTCGAATATATATTGGACTGATTCACAAGTTCCCGAAGAAGAACCGGAAGAAGAATCAGAACCGGAAGAGGAGGAACCGGAAGAGGAGGAACCGGAGGAGGAAATAGAACCGGTGGGGGAAATAATAAAATGGTTAAGTAAAAGAAAATCCTCAACCAACCGACCAAGGTTAATTATGGTCAATGGTGTTTCCGCCAAGGAAGCAAAATATTGGGAGGATTACCAATTCTCCGATGAATCGGATTCCGATGAGAATTCCGATGATGTTATAGAAATTACCCCAACTGAATTTTAAAAAGGCAAAAGAAAATAATAAGGGAAAGGGCATAAAAATAGAGAAATCTAATTCCAACCCCGATAAACTTTATATGTATCGTCAACCTCCGAAGCCCTTAAGTTGTAACAATGACCCGGGAACCTCTAAACGACCAGGTTTTTCTAAACCGTTGTGAAAAACGACAGCTAGTATTAGGGGAACATCATATATCCCTAGAAACTTGGCAAAACGAACCAAAACCGAAGAAGAAGAAATGAGCGAGTCGAAATAAGATAGTTGTATTCGTGTGGTGTAATATATGTAATATAGTGTGCTTATGCTTTATGATATATGTAAAAATTGCTTGTATTAATAAGTATTTTTTTTTTGAATCTAACTCTTGTCTATTTTACAGTTTAAAAACACAAAATGGATAGACAACCCAATATTTTAAGAGACCTACCCGGAGACATGATTGATGAAATCTTGTCTAGAGTCGGTCAGAATTCCTCGGCACAACTATTTAAGGCGAGATCAGTTTGTAAGACATTCGAAGAACGTTCCAAGAATGTCTTAGTTTATAAGAGACTTTCGTTTGAAAGATGGGGGATATCACATTGGGAAACCCATAAGTTACGATGTGTTTACTTTGACGCATATATTGCGGGGAACCTAAATGCTATTTTACCCAACGGGTTAAGAAATTATTTTGACTCAATGTATCCGAATATAGGACTTCATGATTTAGAAAAAGCGGCTAACATGCAACAAAAAGAAGCATGCTATGCTTACGGGTTAGTAATGTTCGCTTCTCACCAAAGTGAGAAAAAGAACATCGGGCTACAGCTATTAAACAAAACGTTCCCACAAGTGACGGAGTCGGTAATTGGGGTAAGAAATGAGGTTTTTAGGTTATTACGAGACTGTTGGTCATTACGTAACCCTCGTCCCTTTGACGACGTTACAACACGCTGTATTATCAACGACCATAACGGTTATGTTCCACAAGACCAAGGATGGGAAGTAGTCCTAGTAAAACCAGAATGCATGACTTGTTTCTGGACGTATAAATTACGTGTCTTTATTGCCTTTGCTGAACGACTTGTGTACTAGCTAGAATTATCTTCACAACTATCTTGTATCAAAGTTATTGTGTGCTATATTTCATGCTTTATGTAAAATAAGCGGTATTGTAAGTTTGTAAAATATTGTATAAAAGTTTGAACGCGAAATATTATTATAATCAGTTTTTCATATAGAATTGTAGTAGTTGAATTGTATATTAGCTACTAAGTATGAACTTAACGGGTAGGTACTACCCGAATTTAAACTTATAAAACGCTAATATGAAGAAAAAGCTTTTATAAATGAGTTCATATTATGCTACGAAATACTATTAACTGCTCTTAATATTCTGTATGATTAACTTGTTCCATTTGACTATTTTGAAGGAAATGGCACCGACTACTCGACACACCGTGAATATGAATGAAGAGGAATTTCGTACTTTTCTAGCTTCAAACATAGCCGTAGTACAGGCTGCGCTACATACCAACAATAACCTTGGATCTAGCAGTACAGGAAATCGTGTAGGATGCACCTACAAAGAATTCACTGTCTGCAAACCTTTGGAATTTGATGGAACCGAAGGACCGATCGGATTGAAACGGTGGACCGAGAAGGTCGAATCGGTGTTTGCCATAAGTAAGTGTACCGAAGAGGACAAAGTGAAGTACGCTACGCATACCTTCACAAGTTCTGCGTTAACATGGTGGAATACCTATCTAGAGCAAGTGGGACAAGATGATGCGTACGCACTACCGTGGTCAGCATTCAAGCACTTGATGAACGAGAAGTACCGTCCCAGAACCGAGGTCAATAAGCTCAAGACAGAACTTAGAGGGTTACGAACCCAAGGATTTGATATTACCACGTACGAAAGACGATTCACAGAATTGTGCCTATTGTGTCCGGAAGCGTTCGAAGATGAGGAAGAGAAGATCGACGCGTTTGTGAAAGGATTACCGGAAAGAATCCAAGAAGATATAAGTTCACACGAGCCCGCCTCCATACAACAGGCATGTAGAATGGCTCACAAACTAGTGAACCAGATTGAGAAAAGAATTAAAGAACATACGGCTGAAGAGGCCAATGTGAAGCAAGTCAAAAGAAAGTGGGAGGAAAACGGTGATAAGAATCACCAATACAACAACAACAGCAATTACAATAATAATCGCAACAATTATCCCAACAATCGCAACATCAATCGCAACTACAACAAACGGCCCAACAACAACAACAACAACAACAACAACAGCAACTACAACAATCATCCCAACAACAATAACAACCGCAACAATAACAACAATCAGAAGCAGCTATGCCAAAGGTGTGAAAAGTATCACTCGGGGTTCTGCACCAAATTTTACAACAAGTGTAAAAGAAATGGTCATAGCGCGGCAAAGTGTGAGGTCTACGGATCAGGGGTTAACAGAACGAAAGGAACAAATGGTGTCAGAACGAGTAATGGCGGAGCAAGTTATGCCAATGTAGTTTGTTATAAATGTGGAAAACCGGGCCACATTATTAGAAATTGCCCGAACCAGGAGAAAACGAATGGACAAGGCCGCGGAAGAGTTTTCAATATTAATGCGGCAGAGGCACAGGAACACCCGGAGCTTGTTATGGGTACATTTCTTATTGACAATAAATCTGCTTACGTTTTATTTGATTCGGGTGCGGATAGAAGCTATATGAGTAGAGATTTTTGTGCTAAATTAAGTTGTCCATTGACGCCGTTGGATAGTAAATTTTTACTCGAATTAGCAAACGGTAAATTAATTTCAGCAGATAATATATGCCGGAATCGAGAAATTAAACTGGGTAGCGAAATATTTAAGATTGATTTGATACCAGTAGAGTTAGGGAGTTTTGATGTAATAGTTGGCATGGACTGGCTGAAGAAGGTGAAAGCAGAGATCGTATGTTATAAAAATGCAATTCGCTTTGTACGAGAAGAAGGAGAACCCTTAATGGTGTACGGAGAAAAGGGCAACACGAAGCTACATCTTATTAGTAATTTGAAGGCACAAAAACTAATAAGAAAAGGTTGCTATGCTGTTCTAGCACACGTCGAGAAAGTACAAACTGAAGAAAAGAGCATCAATGATGTTCCCGTCACAAAAGAATTTCCCGATGTATTTTCGAAAGAATTACCGGGATTACCCCCACATCGATCCGTTGAATTTCAAATAAATCTTGTACCAGGAGCTGCACCAATAGCTCGTGCTCCTTACAGACTCGCACCCAGCGAGATGAAAGAACTGCAAAGCCAATTACAAGAACTTTTAGAGCGTGGTTTCATTCGACCAAGCACATCACCATGGGGAGCTCCTGTTTTATTTGTCAAGAAGAAGGATTGTACATTTAGGTTGTGTATTGACTACAGAGAGTTGAACAAACTTACCATCAAAAACCGTTATCCACTGCCGAGAATTGACGACTTATTTGATCAACTATAAGGCTCGTCGGTTTATTCGAAGATCGATTTACGTTCTGGATATCAGCAAATGCGAGTAAAGGAGGATGATATTCCAAAAACTGCTTTTAGGACGCGTTATGGTCATTACGAGTTTATGGTTATGCCGTTTGGATTGACTAACGCACCAGCTGTGTTCATGGACCTTATGAACCGAGTGTGTGGGCCATATCTTGACAAGTTTGTCATTGTTTTCATCGATGACATACTTATTTACTCAAAGAATGATCAAGAGCACGAAGAACATTTGAGAAAAGTGCTAGAAGTATTGAGGAAAGAAAAACTGTACGCTAAGTTTTCAAAGTGTGCATTTTGGTTGGAAGAAGTTCAATTCCTCGGTCACATAGTGAACAAAGAAGGTATCCAGGTGGACCCAACAAAGATCGAAACCTTTGAAAAGTGGGAAATCCCAAAAACTCCGAAGCATATACGTCAATTTTTAGGATTGGCTGGTTACTACAGAAGATTCATCCAAGATTTCTCCAAAATAGCAAAACCCTTGACTGCATTAACGCATAAAGGGAAGAAATTTGAATGGAAGGATGAACAAGAGAAGGCGTTTCAATTATTGAAGAAAAATCTAACTACGGCACCTATATTGTCATTGCCTGAAGGGAATGATGATTTTGTGATTTATTGTGACGCATCAAAGCAAGGTCTCGGTTGTGTATTAATGCAACGGACGAAGGTGATTGCTTATGCGTCTAGACAATTGAAGATTCACGAGCAAAATTATAGGACGCATGATTTGGAATTAGGCGCGGTTGTTTTTGCATTAAAGACTTGGAGGCACTACTTATATGGGGTCAAAAGTATTATATATACCGACCACAAAAGTCTTCAACACATATTTAATCCGAAACAACTGAATATGAGGCAGCGTAGGTGGATTGAATTGTTGAATGATTACGACTTTGAGATTCGTTACCACCCGGGGAAGGCAAATGTGGTAGCCGACGCCTTGAGCAGAAAGGACAGAGAACCCATTCGAGTAAAATCTATGAATATAATGATTCACACTAACCTTACTACTCAAATAAAGGAGGCGCAACAAGGAGTATTAAAAGAGGGAAATTTAAAGGATGAAATACCCAAAAGGATCGGAGAAGCATCTTAATATTCGGGAAGACGGAACCCGGTATAGGGCTGAAAGAATTTGGGTACCAAAATTTGGAGATATGAGAGAAATGGTACTTAGAGAAGCTCATAAAACCAGATACTTAATACATCCTGGAACGGGAAAGATGTACAAGGATCTTAAGAAACATTTTTGGTGGCCAGGTATGAAAGCCGATATTGCTAAATATGTAGGAGAATGTTTGACGTGTTCTAAGGTCAAAGCTGAACATCAGAAACCATCAGGTCTACTACAACAACCTGAAATCCCGGAATGGAAATGGAAAAACATTACCATGGATTTCATTACTAAATTGCCAAGGACTGCAAGTGGTTATGATACTATTTGGGTAATAGTTGATCGTCTCACCAAGTCAGCACACTTCCTGCTAATAAGAGAAGATGACAAGATGGAGAAGTTAGCACGACTGTATTTGAAGGAAGTCGTCTCCAGACATGGAATACCAATCTCTATTATCTCTGATAGGGATGGCAGATTTATTTCAAGATTCTGGCAGACATTACAGCAAGCATTGGGAACTCGTCTAGACATGAGTACTGCCTATCATCCATAAACTGATGGGCAGAGCGAAAGGACGATACAAACGCTTGAAGACATGCTACGAGCTTGTGTTATTGATTTCGGAAACAGTTGGGATCGACATCTACCGTTAGCAGAATTTTCCTACAATAACAGCTACCATTCAAGCATTGAGATGGCGCCGTTTGAAGCACTTTATGGTAGAAAGTGCAGGTCTCCGATTTGTTGTAGTGAAGCGGGGATAGACAGATTACGGGTCCCGAGATAATACAAGAAACTACCGAGAAAATTATCCAAATTCAACAAAGATTGAAAACCGCCCAGAGTCGACAAAAGAGCTACGCGGACAGTAAAAGAAAAGATATAGAGTTTGAAATTGGAGAAATGGTCATGCTTAAGGTTTCACCTTGGAAAGGCATTGTTCGATTTGGTAAATAGGGGAAACTAAATCCAAGGTACATTGGACCATTCAAAATTATAGATCGTGTCGGACCAGTAGCTTACCAACTGGAGCTACCTCAACAACTCGCGGCTGTACATAACACTTTCCACGTCTCAAATTTGAAGAAATGTTTTGCTAAAGAAGATCTCACTATTCCGTTGGATGAAATCCAAATCAATGAAAAACTTCAATAAATTGAAGAACCCGTCGAAATAATGGATCGTGAGGTTAAGAGACTTAAACAAAACAAGATACCGATTGTTAAGGTTCGATGGAATGCTCATAGAGGACCCGCATTCACCTGGGAGCGTGAAGATCAAATGAAGAAGAAATACCCTCATTTATTTCCAGAAGATACGTCAACACCTCCAACTGCTTAAAATTTCGGGACGAAATTTATTTAACGGGTAGGTACTGTAGTGACCCGAACTTTTCCATGTTTATATATATATTAAATGAAATTGTTATTTACATGATTAAGTGTTTCCAACATGTTAAGCAATCAAACTTGTTAAGACTTGATTAATTGAAATAGGTTTCATATAGACAATTGACCACCCAAGTTGACCGGTGATTCACGAACGTTAAAACTTGTAAAAACTATACGATGACATATATATGGTTATATATATAGTTAACATGATTTTATTATAAGTATGTATCTCATTAGGTATTTTAACAATGAGTTATATACATAAAAATGAGACTATTAATTTAATAAACTCGAAAACGATATATATAACGATTATCGTTATAACAACGTCTTACTAGGTACATATGAATCATATTAAGATATTGATACACTTGGTTAATTATGTTAAATGATGAGTAAATATATTATTAAGTGCATTAACAATGAAATACATATGTAAAAATAAGACTACTAACTTAATGATTTCGAAACGAGACATATATGTAACGATTATCGTTGTAACGACATTTAACTGTATATATATCATACTAAGATATATTATATATCATAATATCATGATAATATAACAATTTAACATCTCATTTGTTATAATAAACAATGGGTTAACAACATTCAACAAGATCGTTAACCTAAAGGTTTCAAAACAACATTTACATGTAATGACTAACGATGACTTAACGACTCAGTTAAAATATATATACATGTAGTGTTTTAATATGTATTCATACACTTTTGAAAGACTTCAATACACTTATCAAAATACTTCTACTTAAAAAAATGCGTACAATTACATCCTCGTTCAGTTTCATCAACAATTCTACTCGTATGCACCCGTATTCGTACTCGTACAATACATAGCTTTTAGATGTATGTACTATTGGTATATACACTCCAATGATCAGCTATTAGTAGCCCATTTGAGTCACCTAACACATGTGGGAACCATCATTTGGCAACTAGCATGAAATATCTCATAAAATTACAAAAATATGAGTAATCATTCATGACTTATTTACATGAAAACAAAATTACATATCCTTTATATCTAATCCATACACCAACTACCAAAAACACCTACAAACACTTTCATTCTTCAATTTTCTTCATCTAATTGATCTCTCTCAAGTTCTATCTTCAAGTTCTAAGTGTTCTTCATAAATTCCAAAAGTTCTAGTTTCATAAAATCAAGAATACTTCCAAGATTGCAAGTTTACTTCCAAGTTTTCTAAATCTATTCCAAGTAATCATCCAAGATCAAGAAACCTTTGTTACTTACAGTAGGTTATCTTTCTAATACAAGGTAATAATCATATTCAAACTTTAATTCAATTTCTATAACTATAACAATCTTATTTCGAGTGGAAATCTTACTTGAAATTGTTTTCGTGTCATGATTCTGCTTCAAGAACTTTCAAGCCATGCAAGGATCCTTTGAAGCTAGATCTATTTTTCTCATTTCCAGTAGGTTTATCCAAGGAACTTGAGGTAGTAATGATGTTCATAACATCATTCGATTCATACATATAAAGCTATCTTATTCGAAGGTTTAAACTTGTAATCACTAGAACATAGTTTAGTTAATTCTAAACTTGTTCGCAAATAAAAGTTAATCCTTCTAACTTGACTTTTAAAATCAACTAAACACATGTTCTATATCTATATGATATGCTAATTTAATGATTTAAAACCTGGAAACACGAAAAACACCGTAAAATCGGATTTACGCCGTCGTAGTAACACCGCGGGCTGTTTTGGGTTAGTTAATTAAAAACTATGATAAACTTTGATTTAAAAGTTGTTATTCTGGGAAAATGATTTTTATTATGAACATGAAACTATATCCAAAAATTATGGTTAAACTCAAAGTGGAAGTATGTTTTCTAAAATGGTCATCTAGACGTCGTTCTTTCGACTGAAATGACTACCTATACAAAAACGACTTGTAACTTATTTTTCTGACTATAAACCTATACTTTTTATGTTTAGATTCATAAAATAGAGTTCAATATGAAACCATAGCAATTTGATTCACTCAAAACGGATTTAAAATGAAGAAGTTATGGGTAAAACAAGATTGGATAATTTTTCTCATTTTAGCTACGTGAAAATTGGTAACAAATCTATTCCAACCATAACTTAATCAACTTGTATTGTATATTATGTAATCTTGAGATACCATAGACACGTATACAATGTTTCGACCTATCATGTCGACACATCTATATATATTTCGGAACAACCATAGACACTCTATATGTGAATGTTGGAGTTAGCTATACAGGGTTGAGGTTGATTCCAAAATATATATAGTTTGAGTTGTGATCAATACTGAGATACGTATACACTGGGTCGTGGATTGATTCAAGATAATATTTATCGATTTATTTCTGTACATCTAACTGTGGACAACTAGTTGTAGGTTACTAACGAGGACAGCTGACTTAATAAACTTAAAACATCAAAATATATTAAAAGTGTTGTAAATATATTTTGAACATACTTTGATATATATGTATATATTGTTATAGGTTCGTGAATCAACCAGTGGCCAAGTCTTACTTCCCGACGAAGTAAAAATCTGTGAAAGTGAGTTATAGTCCCACTTTTAAAATCTAATATTTTTGGGATGAGAATACATGCAGGTTTTATAAATGATTTACAAAATAGACACAAGTACGTGAAACTACATTCTATGGTTGAATTATCGAAATCGAATATGCCCCTTTTTATTAAGTCTGGTAATCTAAGAATTAGGGAACAAACACCCTAATTGACGCGAATCCTAAAGATAGATCTATTGGGCCTAACAAACCCCATCCAAAGTACCGGATGCTTTAGTACTTCGAAATTTATATCATATCCGAAGGGTGTCCCGGAATGATGGGGATATTCTTATATATGCATCTTGTTAATGTCGGTTACCAGGTGTTCACCATATGAATGACTTTTATCTCTATGTATGGGATGTGTATTGAAATATGAAATCTTGTGGTCTATTGTTACGATTTGATATATATAGGTTAAACCTATAACTCACCAACATTTTTGTTGACGTTTAAAGCATGTTTATTCTCAGGTGAATACTAAGAGCTTCCGCTGTTGCATACTAAAATAAGGACAAGATTTGGAGTCCATGTTTGTATGATATTGTGTAAAAACTGCATTCAAGAAACTGATTTCGATGTAACATATTTGTATTGTAAACCATTATGTAATGGTCGTGTGTAAACAGGATATTTTAGATTATCATTATTTGATAATCTACGTAAAGCTTTTTAAACCTTTATTATGAAATAAAGGCTATGGTTTGTTTTAAAAATGAATGCAGTCTTTGAAAAACGTCTCATATAGAGGTCAAAACCTCGCAACGAAATCAATTAATATGGAACGTTTTTAATCAATAAGAACGGGGCATTTCAGATTAAGGGGAACTTTAAGTTATGTAACCGATTAGTATCCAATTTGTCGCCTAAAGAAAAGGCAATGTTAATTGAATTTGTGAATGTTACAGAAGAAATCAATCAATGGATTGAAGCCAAAGTCAGAGATATGCAAATTGTTGATGATCCAATTGAAGATAACAATGAAGTTAATCACAATTTCAACACCACAGCTAACTAAGTTTGGGGAGAATTAAGTCTTTTTAAGGATAATATATATTTCTGTTAGAGTTAGATTTTCTGTTTTCGTGTAGTTCTCGAAAATGAAATCCGAATGGTCTTTCCCTAGCAGACCCTAAAGAACTAGTCTTCTCCCCCATTCTGAATTTTTATTTCTTTTAGGTTTTACGAGATGAAGAATTCCTTTGATCTGAACCATGGTCTACTACTACACGCTATGATTACTAAATGTAATAATAACATCTTCCTGAGTGAACTCGTATCATTCATAAGAGGCAAAATGGATGAAGTGAAGAAAGAACTCAGGAAAGATCATCATAAGACACATTTTGGTAAAGGAAAATTAAAATCCGCAACAAAAAAAGAGCACGACACCTTGAAAGTTGTCATAAATGCGTAAAATGGTCACACGAAGGTAAATGTTCGAACAATCAAACATATTCAAATATCGAATTTGTTACTCTATGCAGAGAAGGACCGTTCATATGTTTAGAAGAAAAGTTATTGAAGAATCGAGGTTACGCTTATGTAGCTATGGAAAACCAAATCACACGACTCTCCTATGAGTCGGCTAAAGCAGGTCTCTAAGAATTCTATCTCACAGGTAAATATGTACAGTTTTATTTTTATTTTATTGCTTTTAACCTTTTGATAATAAACGCTGAATCGTTCGCTATAAAGTATTAAATTGATATTCAATAAAATTAGGTATGCGAAACCGAAATTATTGATATCATACAAAAATTTATTACATCACTGTGAAATTTACCGTTTATTCATAAGATATAAATATCTTTAATCAATCAGTTCAAAATATTTCAGAAATTCGTCAGGAGTAAAACTAGGTAATAAAGACGAAATTACTTTACCCAAAAAGAGGAACGTATATTTTTGATAATATTTGATTGATTAAAGTGGGATAAAAGACCAAAAAAAATTTTATTTTTATTTTTACCTTGTTTTTTTTTAAAATTAATATATAACTATATTATTTCCAAATGTAAGATTGTAAAATTAATGTTTATAAATATTATTAATATTTATATGAAATTTTATGCATTTTAAATTTAAGTTTGGTGTGAATTTAAAAGCAAAAATGTACTTTATTTCATTAAGTTAAAAATATGATTTCTAAAATTCGTCGTGAGTTGAAGACTAGGTCGTTGAGGCGAAATTGCTTTACCCGAAGGCGGCACGAGAAATTTTATTATCATTATTTTTAAACTTATTGATTTAAAGTATGCCAAAAACATTTAAAAAACCCAAAAATCTTTGCTTTTAAAACAACGCTTTAAAATGAGAAATTTTAAAATTTTGTCGAGGGACAAACTAGGTAAACGTACCGGAACACCCTCATTCTAAAAAGAAACAAATTTTTAAAATTAAATTAATTAAGTGTTTTACAAGATAAAGGTTTAAAAAAAAAATACACCCCATGCGATCGTATGGGGTTTATGCATGTATACCATGCGGTCGCATGGGAAGAAAAAACTGGACCAGATTAAAAATTGCAGTCGCTGCTTCTGCCTTCTCACAAAAACACACACATACACAAAAATACTCCCAAATCCTCTCTAAAATCATCATTTTTTAACCAAAATTCACGAAATTCGACACAATAATCCGCTATAATCATGTCTTTTCTCAGATGGGGAAGCAGAAAGGTAAAAATTTCACCCCTAAACTCCTAAATTTCCTAATTTTTGTGATAATTTCAATTAATTGCAATAATCTTAGTTTGATATTTTTAGCTTAATTAGAGTTAAATTGTTAGTATATTATGCATGTATAACCTAGATTGATGCTATTTAACATGATTTGAAGCCTTAAACTTCAAAATTTTTAGAAATCTAAGGTTTGTTTTCTTGAGCAATTTGGGGCTTTTTGATATAAATAGGTTATGGCCGATTTTTGTTATGGATTATTGCTAAATTAAGTAGTGTAACATGTTTAGGTAGCTAAATGATCCAAACTTTGATCCTAAACATGATTTTTGAACATCAAAGTGGACTTTTTAAGTCTAAAATTCATGAACTTGATTATTTTGATGTAATTGCCATTTGAAACTTGTTTAATTACTAGTAATGGTTATTTTAACATGTTATTTGAGTTGAATGCTTATGAACTTTGTATACATTTTCATATATGCTTATTTGAAAAATTATAGAATTGATAAAAATATGAAAATGAGTATAAGTTTAATATGGATTAAACATGTTATTGTAATTGTTTTAATTTGTTATTTTGCTAACACTAATGCATATTTGGATGCACAAATTTTGTGTTTAATGTGTTTTGCAGAGAAATACGGATACGGACGGTGCATCATCGTCTAGACGACCTGAACAAGAACCTAATCAAGAACCGGAACCACAACCTGAACAACAACAACATTATGATCAACACGTGCCATACTATGAGCTGGAGCCACAATTTTTTACCGCCTACGTAGTATTTCCCATTCACCATGTAATAGAACACTCAAGAATTCATGAAGAGGAGTTACACCCCAATCTAAGGTTTGATAGAAGTTGGAGAGATTACCCGACGTACCAAAGTAACAAATTTAAGCTTTGGACCAAAAATGTAGAAGTACCAAGGGTAATAGATTGAGAGCCTTTGGAAAGGGTCCACCTATCTAACCCAGTTAGGAAGCATCTAATCCAAAGGTATGGCAGTTCTTCTTTTACTGATTAGGAACGTTTATTTACCACTCGTAGGCCTGTATATAAGGAGTGGTGTGTTGAGCTAATGAGTACTATAGCCTTAAATAAGGATGTAGATAGGTTAGACGATAAGAGTTTTCTTAAGTTTTTACTTGGAGGTAGGATGTACAGGATGTCTATGATAGGCATGGCTAGAGCTTTACAGATTTACACCCCCACTGAATTATTATCACCTGATTGTACAGCTTTAATTTATCACGGTGAGAGGGTAGATAGAGATTTTGACGCTAACGCCGTATGGAGGCGTATGTCAAATTTTAATATTTTTACACGGGGAGGAAGACACTCCTATTTAGATATTAATAGAGCCGAGCTCCGTATAATACATAGATTTTTAGCTAACTCGATTACACAAAGAGGTAAAAACAAGGAGAAAATGACTCTAAACGATTTATTTTACCTTAAGTGCATTCGAGACACTAGAGGCTTTGTTAATATTCCCTACTGTGTTGGGTATTATTTGTCCAAAGTTGTGGAAGGTATACAAGATGGGGGAATAATATGAGGAGGTATTTTTGTTACTCTCATTGGAGAGTACTTAGGTGCAGATAGGGAACACGGGGGGTCCAATGATGGTAATTGAGGAACAAACTGATACTATAGGTTTGCAGGTATATCAGGGTGCAAAGGTACTAAAACGAAGGCACAATATGCCATTACCATATCATGGCACCCATTCACAGGTAGAGAGGGGTTCGGATGAGGAGATGGAGGAAGCAGATGACATCAGGGATGTCATTAAGGATAGTTTTATTGACGTTTTCCAGCGTATAGGTGAGGTGGAAATGAGTAATGAGGATAGGCATCGTCAGTATGAGCAGTGGCAAGCCGCGAATGAGTATGAGCGATCCAGGAAACGCCAACACGATAGCTGGTAAGTTCATCAGCACCAAATCATGAGCCAGCTATCATATCAGGTACCAAATAACTACATCCCGACTCGACCTGCTTACTATGCACCACATCAGCTCGACATGCGACCACCCTTTGACCTGTACGACCCAAATCAAGCCTACCAGGACACCTATCACCAACCATGGAACCCGAACGATGATATGAACTGGAATCCCTATCCAAATCAATAGTGTTCCATTGGTGATTTCTTATCTTTTATTATTTTTATCTATTTATGTTAAACATATAACATTTTGATACTTTTATGTAATGTTTAACATTTTTATTATTTTGTACTAATATTTCATTTTTGTAATTTGAAAGTGGGATATTAAGTCCCATTTCAAATTACCATGCATGTTTATATTTGTATTGTATGCATTTTATCTCATGTACACAACAGGGTAAAACAACACATTTTCAAACACTGGCATTAAGTTCAGCAAAAGTAACTAATTTTGACGACAAGATACAAAATATATGTGAAATAACAACTGCAGGAATGAACAAATGATGTGCACCATTTATCATTCAACACAAACAACAATATGGTTGGAAACTTTGGTAAAATTTAATCATTTCTCTATGCTAATCACCCTCAATAATTTAAATTGCTACTGATTTCTTGCAAATGAGGGCATTGCAAGATCTTAAGTGTAGGAAGAGATTAAATTCTTTCGGTTTTAAAATTTTTTGACTTATACACTTGGTTTAATAGCCACCGTTAAACTTTACTAGTAACACAGTAGTTGTATTAGAATCTAGTGCTCTCTCATAATAAAGAACAGCCCTAATCTTATATACTGACTACCCACTTCTAGTAAAATTTGTAAAAAAATTTTTTTAACTAAATTAACTCAAAATCATGTTTATACATATTTATGAATGATAAAACTAGGTGTTAATACAGAAATTATTGTTACCTCGGAAAGGACATAAATTGCGAAACAACTCAAAACGCTTGAATTCAGTTAAAATGAAATAGAAGAGAATAAAAAGGCCAAGAAAGAAAAATAAAAGCCAAGTGTGGGAAAAATTTACCAAGTTATTTAGAACATATATTACATATTTTTGTACAAATAATTGAAGATACTTTTGTTTTGGACAATATTAATTAGTTTTACCCAGTTTATTGTAATATAAATAAAATTTATAAGGAAGTACAGTCTTCTGAGAAAAAGACACGCGCTTCTTGATTTAGGTCAGGAAGTTGTCGTCCAGACCAGTTGTAGAGACTACGAAAAATCTTGAAAAGTTTTCTAGAAAATCAGCTGGAAATCCACGGACCTCAGCATCAAATAGGGTCGCCAAGTGGTCAGACTTATCCTAACCATGAGAGGATCTGTCTCGTAAAATGGGGAGGGCGCCGTGCAAATTAGCTTGATAAGACTAATGAATCAGACCCCCAGAAAGGATAATCTCCTTAAAGATTAAAAATCAGCATTTAAGCCTGATATTACTCAATCCTTGAGATTGACCTTACAGATTGAGAATTCAAACTCATGGAATTCAATGATATCTAAACTCGAGCTTGAACGAGAAAATATTTTGATCAAATTAAAACCGATTTGTTTTCTGAAAACCCTATTTTCATTGCGTTCATTACCATTGAACGAAAAATCCTAAGAATTCACCGGAATTCATTAGGTCACCTGAACCAAATCGGGTGTCAACCGTAAGAACGGTGGTTGCATAACATGGTCGAAGACAGGACCTTGTGCCAGACCGAAAAACTATAGGGTGATCTTTACTATTGCTCCTACAAAGGATAGTAATTGCATCCGACATGATATAGACCATAATCAAAAGCATGTCATTAGACATTTCCTTAACAGTTGCTTGTTCAACGCTTTCCTTTACAACCGGACGGTAGTTTACTGAAAGGTAATATACGGAGCAAGTATACTCTACGTGTTGCTTTCCCAATACAAGGTTAGCAAGTGGGTGACACAAAACCGCAAGTTTTGAGCTAAAATTTTCAAATCTGAAACCCACAAAACCCACAAAAACAATTTGCAAACACCGGTGAAGGGTTATTCAGGAAAACTTATCTAGGGTAAAAGCTAGATTGAATTTTCAAAAGATCAAATGTTTTCATAAAGATCCAATTTCCAAAAGGATCTAAATTTTTATAGTCATGTGGGACTGTAAACCACAACGCTACTATCATTGTTCATACCGCAGTATTAAAATCACTGATGTACAAAGTGTGAAGAATAAAGAAGTGATTCTAGTAAAGTTATATTCAAGTTCTATATTGGTTGAGGACAAGCAACGCTTAAGTGGGGGAATATTTGATAATGCTAAAAATGAACATATATTTCATAGCATTATTCTTCAAGAAAGACAAGCTTTTAGTTGCAATTATTCTATTTACAAGTGATATTCGTTTAGATAATAAAAGGTGAAGACAAAAGATAGATTCGACGATTTGAAGACGCAAATGGCCAAAACGCTAAAAAGTACATAGTATAATCCAAGTGGTTCAATTTATTGATGAGAAATGTCTCAAAGTTACAAGAGTACGGGCCGCAAAATGCAAAGTACAAGATATTAAATGGTACGCAAGAACGTTCGAAAATCCGAAACTGGGACATGAACCAACTATCAACGCGCGACGCAACGGAGCTAAAATTACAAGTCAACTATATACACGAATATAATATAATATATAAATAATTCTATAAATTATTTATATATTATATTTATATTAAAAACCGTCGGCAAATAAAAAAACAAAAGTACCTGAGCTGTAAAAGGGATCCATGCGATCGCATGGCTAGGAAGGCCAAAATCCATGCGATCGCATGGAGTACTGTAGCAGCCCAAGTCCTATAAATTGGAACGTTTTCTGCCGAGTAATGTACACCATATCATATATCTTACTCTCTCTCAATATATTTATATTTATAATCTTAATTTTAATTTTAAGTTAATAATAAGAAGGTTATAGTGGCGAATGTTTTAAGTTTGTAAGTCGAAATTCTGTCCGTGTAACACTACACGATTAATACTCATTGTAAGTTATGTTCAACCTTTTTAAATTAATGTCTCGTAGCTAAGTTATTATTATGCTTATTTAAATCGAAGTAATCGTGATGTTGGGCTAAATATTAAAGACGGGGTTATTGGGCTTTGTACCATAATTGGGGTTTAGACAAAAGATCGACACTTGTGGAAATTAGACTATGAGCTATTAATGGGCTTTATATTAACTAAATGATACCTCGTTAATTTAATATAAAGGTTATAATTTGACGTATCTATATATATAACCACATAACGCTTAATCGGGTACGGTGGGCGAAATATTTATAAATACGAATTATTGTTCATTTGACCGGACACGGGGATGGATTAATAGTCACTGGACTCATTAAAACAGGGGTGGATTACATTCAAGGGTAATTGGTGTAATTGTTAACAAAGTATTAAAACCTTGGATTACACGCAGCCGATAACCTGGTGTATTCATTAAACAAAGTATTAAGACCTTGTTACAGTTCGAATCCCCAATTAGTTGGAATATTTGACTTCAGGTATAAGGTTAATTTGGCGAAGACTCTCCCACTTTATAATTATGACTGATGGACTATTATAGATAAAACCAGATGGACATATCGAATAATCCAGGACAAAGGACAATTAACCCATGGAAATAAATTAAAATCAACACGTCAAACATCATGATTACGGAAGTTTAAATAAGCATAATTCCTTTATTTCATATTTGATCGTACTTTTATTTATCGTCATTTTATTTATCGTACTTTAATTTATTGCACTTTTAATTATCGCATTTTTATTTATCGTTATTTACTTTACGCTTTAAATTAAGTTATATTTATATTTAATATTTTACATTAGATTTTAATTGTGACTTAAGACATAAAATCGACAAACCGGTCATTAAACGGTAAAACCCCCTTTTTATAATAATAATAATAATACTACTTATATATATATATATTTATATACAAATATAGTTTAAAATATAATATAACGTTAAATTTAGTTGTATCCCTATGGAACGAACCAGACTTACTAAAAACTACACTACTCTACGATTAGGTACACTGCCTATAAGTGTTGTAGCAAGGTTTAGGTATATCCCATTCAATAAATAAATAAATAACTTGTGTAAAATTGTATCGTATTTAATAGTATTTCGCAATAAAAATATAACCATTTCGCATACACCTCTCATAACATCAATGTTGTTTGATGTACAAGTAAACCATCAGGCATATGCTCAATTTGTAAACTAAGGCAATACTTGGTTTTTTCGAGATCTTTTATTTTAATTTCTTTCTTTTAGAAGTTGAATGGTTTATGGATCTCTTTATTTGTCCTTATGATGTTAAGATCATCAACATAAACAAATATAATCACATATCCGATTGTTGTTTTCTTAATGAAAACACATGGGCAAATAGGATTATTTGCATACCATTTGGTTATCAAGTATTCACTTAATCAGTTATACCACATACGACTCGATTTTTTCAACCCATATAAAGATCTTTGTAATTTAATCGAATACATTTCATTGGGTTTTGCATTTGATGCTTCTAATACCTTAGCCCTTCATGTATATTTATGTATATATCACTATCAAGTGATTCATTTAAATAAGTAGTAATAGCATCCATGAGATGCATTTCTAAATTTTTAGAAACTTTCAGGCTGATTAAGTAATTTCATCCATAACAGGAGATTAAGTTTCCTCATAATCAATTTCTGGTCTTTGGGAGAAATCTTGAGTTACAAATCTAGCTTTACCTTGTAACTTCATTTTTCTCATTTCTTTTTCGGATAAAAATTTATTTGTATTCCATACGTTTCACATCTTTAGGTGTGAGAAAGATAGATCCGAAAACTTTTTTTTTATTGAGCGATTCAAATTCAGCTCGTATTGCACTTTTCTAATTGAGTCCAATCATGTCTATTTTGACATGCAATGACATATTTTGGTTCCAGATCATCATCTTTATTCATGATGTCATTGTAAGATTATATGAAAAATCAATGTTTGTCATTTTATTTCGGTTCCATAATATTGCATAATTTATTGCAATTTATGTATTTACATTGTCAATATCCTCTGTAGAAGGAATATTGCTTTGTGGTTCTTCTTGAACACCTTTTTTTTACCTCATTATCAGCTCAGCTAATTTTCCTTTTCGAGGATTTTTATTTTTTGGAACTAATTTGTCTTCCACGTTTCAGACGTGACAAAAGACTCATGAGTGACATTATTGCCAGCTTTTGAAATTTCAATTCTTGCTAGAGCATTTACTGCTGATATATATGATTTAGTCACTCTTTTTGCATCTGTAAATGCATCGGTCAATTTATTCGCAAGTTCTTGCATATGCATTTTTTTTGAATTTTTTTTTTGTTTCGCATTCTTTTGTGCGAGTATCAAGATACCTTAATTGATGTTCACATCATGAAACATAATTTTTTTTTCATTTCTCCCCCTAATCTAGGGAACAATTTTTCATTAAAAAGACAATCAGCAAAAACGTGTTGTAAAAACATCACTCGTCATGGATTCAATATATCTTATGATTGAAGATGTTTCATATCCAACATATATTTCAATCCTTCTTTGAGGAAACATTTGTTGTTGAAATGTCCCGTTCTTATTGATTAAAAACGTTCCATATTAATTGATTTCGTTGCGAGGTTTTGACCTCTATATGAGACGTTTTTCAAAGACTGCATTCATTTTAAAACAAACCATAACCTTTATTTCATCAATAAAGGTTTAAAAGTTTTACGTAGATTATCAAATAATAATAATCTAAAATATCATGTTTACACACGACCATTACATAATGGTTTACAATACAAATATGTTACAACAAAATAAGTTTCTTGAATGCAGTTTTTACACAATATCATACAAGCATGGACTCCAAATCTCGTCCTTATTTAAGTATGCGACAGCGGAAGCTCTTAATAATCACCTGAGAATAAACATGCTTTAAAACGTCAACAAAAATGTTGGTGAGTTATAGGTTTAACCTATATATATCAAATCATAATAATAGACCACAAGATTTCATATTTCAATACACATCCCATACATAGAGATAAAAATCATTCATATGGTGAACACCTGGTAACCGACATTAACAAGATGCATATATAAGAATATCCCCATCATTCCGGGACACCCTTCGGATATGATATAAATTTCGAAGTACTAAAGCATCCGGTACTTTGGATGGGGTTTGTTAAGCCCAATAGATCTATCTTTAGGATTCGCGTCAATTAGGGTGTCTGTTCCCTAATTCTTAGATTACCAGACTTAATAAAAAGGGGCATATTCGATTTCGATAATTCAACCATAGAATGTAGTTTCACGTACTTGTGTCTACTTTGTAAATCATTTATAAAACCTGCATGTATTCTCATCCCAAAAATATTAGATTTTAAAAGTGGGACTATAACTCACTTTCACAGATTTTTACTTCGTCGAGAAGTAAGACTTGGCCACTGTTGATTCACGAACCTATAACAATATATACATATATATTAAAGTATGTTCAAAATATATTTACAACATTTTTAATATATTTTGATGTTTTAAGTTTATTAAGTCAGCTGTCCTCGTTAGTAACCTACAACTAGTTGTCCACAGTTAGATGTACAGAAATAAATCAATAAATATTATCTTGAATCAATCCACGACCCAGTGTATACGTATCTCAGTATTGATCACAACTCAAACTATATATATTTTGGAATCAACCTCAACCCTGTATAGCTAACTCCAACATTCACATATAGAGTGTCTATGGTTGTTCCGAAATATATATAGATGTGTCGACATGATAGGTCGAAACATTGTATACGTGTCTATGGTATCTCAAGATTACATAATATACAATACAAGTTGATTAAGTTATGGTTGGAATAGATTTGTTACCAATTTTCACGTAGCTAAAATGAGAAAAATTATCCAATCTTGTTTTACCCATAACTTCTTCATTTTAAATCCGTTTTGAATGAATCAAATTGCTATGGTTTCATATTGAACTGTATTTTATGAATCTAAACAGAAAAAGTATAGGTTTATAGTCGGAAAAATAAGTTACAAGTCGTTTTTGTAAAGGTAGTCATTTCAGTCGAAAGAACGACGTCTAGATGACCATTTTAGAAAACATACTTCCACTTTGAGTTTAACCATAATTTTTGGATATAGTTTCATGTTCATAATAAAAATCATTTTCTCAGAATAACAACTTTTAAATCAAAGTTTATCATAGTTTTTAATTAACTAACCCAAAACAGCCCGCGGTGTTACTACGACGGCGTAAATCCGGTTTTACGGTGTTTTTCGTGTTTTCAGGTTTTAAATCATTAAGTTAGAATATCATATAGATATAGAACATGTGTTTAGTTAATTTTAAAAGTCAAGTTAGAAGGATTAACTTTTGTTTGCGAACAAGTTTAGAATTAACTAAACTATGTTCTAGTGATTACGAGTTTAAACCTTCGAATAAGATAGTTTTATATATATGAATCGAATGATGTTATGAACATCATTACTACCTCAAGTTTAGTAGGTAAACCTACTGGAAGTGACAAGAAATGATCTAGCTTCAAAGGATCTTGGATGGCTTGAAAGTTCTTGAAGTAGGATCATGACACAAAAACAAGTTCAAGTAAGATTTTTGCTCGAATTAAGATAGTTTATAGTTATAGAAATTGAATCAAAGTTTGAATATGAATATTACCTTGAATAAGAAAGATAACCTACTGTATATAACAAAGGTTTCTTGATCTTAGATGATTACTTGGAATGGATTAGAAAGCTTGGAAGTAAATTAGTAAACTTGAAGGGATTTTTGAAGTATTCTTGAAGTGTTCTTCCTATGATGATTATAGCTTGATTCTTGAAGTGATTTTTGATGAAGATGATGATTAACTACTGGAAAAATACGTTCATAATAGTGTGGGTGTGTTGAGAGAGAATTAGAAAGAGATTTGGAAGTGAAATGGAGTGAATGATGAGTGTTAATTGGTGAGTGGTGAGTGGGGTTAAAAGGAGTTCTAGTTAGTTGACTAGCTCATGGTAGAAGTTAAAATTGATTAGTCATACATGACATAATCAAGAGTGGAATCCCATGCTAGTTCCTATTGGTATATACCCATAGTAAGTACGTTTTGAAGCTGTGTATAATACGGTTAAGGATACGACTAGAATTCTTGATGAAAGAAAAGAATGGGAAAGTAACTGTAACCATTTTCGTTAAGTATGAGTGTTTTGATATATGTCTTGAAGTCTTCCAAAAGTATTTTAATACATCTAAATACACTACATGTATATACATTTTAACGGAGTCGTTAAGTCATCGTTAGTCGTTACATGTAAGTGTTGTTTTGAAACCTTTAAGTTAACGATCTCAATTAATTTGTTAACCCATTGTTTATTATATCTAATGAGATGTTAAATTATTATATTATCATGATATTATGATATATTAATATATCTTAATATGATATATATACATTTAAATGTCGTTACAACGATAGTCATTACATATATGTCTCGTTTCGAAATCCTTAAGTTAGTAGTCTTGTTTATATGTATATAACTCATTGTTAATATACTTATGGAGATACTTACTTATCATAATCTCATGTTAACCATATGTATATCCATATATATATCGTCAAGTCGTTTTTACAAGTTTTAACGTTCGTGAATCGCCGGTCAACTTGGGTGGTCAATTGTCTATATGAAACATATTTCAATTAATCAAGTCTTAACAAGTTTGATTGCTTAACATGTTGGAAACATTTAATCATGTAAATATCAATCTCAATTAATATATATAAACATGGAAAAGTTCGGGTCACTACAGTACCTACCCGTTAAATAAATTTCGTCCCGAAATTTTAAGCTGTTGAAGGTGTTGACGAATCTTCTGGAAATAGATGCGGGTATTTCTTCTTCATCTGATCTTCACGCTCCCAGGTGAACTCGGGTCCTCTACGAGCATTC